>NC_069075.1:56969962-57279485 GCF_025698485.1 Gossypium arboreum
ACTAATAAACTGTACTAATTGGCTCGACCAAAAATTCTAGAAAAAAATGTGTAGATGGGATTATGAGTCTAGTTTCAGGGAAAATTTACGAAACTGATTTTCGAGTTCTGGAACTCGAGATATGATTTTTAAGAGGACAGTGATGCAGTTAGCTAGCCTGCCTGGAACAGAAATTAAATATTTCCAAGAGAGAAATAAGGGAAGTAAGCCCGGTAACACCACGTGGTCAAATCCGGTGACGGTCACGGGTTTGGGGTGTTACACATTTCGTAGCCGATACATGTCCTAGACATGTCTTACACTGGCTTACATCTCGAGGACGATGCATGTCCCGGACATGATATTACATTGGCTCTCATAATGTGGCCGATGCATGTCCCAGACATGTCTTACACTAGCACACAAATAACCCGAATGTCATGGCATGAATATCCGATTAATTTCCTAAGGTTCAAACAGGAATTCTACTATCTCAATATTCAACATACTTAATCATTTCCACAAACAAGCAATTCATGCTTTATCAATTCAAACACATATAATAACAATGTAGTTGTATTATTTACATACAACTTACCTCGGATTACAAAATGTAGACGACTAGTTTGGCTTAGTCCACTTGTTTTGCTTTTCCCTGGTCTAGGCCCCAATTTTGTAATTCTTTATCTAAAATGATAGAAATTTATTCATTTCATTAGCAAATTACTCTAGACACTCGAAAATTCATAATTGGGCAAAATGACCGTTTTGCCCCTAGACTTTCACAAAATGACCATTTGACCCCTAGGTCCGAAAATTAATTTTTATCACATTTTCTCACTAACCAACCTAGTCGATCACTTTTTATACTAAAATAAGCCCACAATTCTCATTATTTCACACATTTATCACCTATTTTACAACTTATGCAAAACGGTCCTTAGTTAGGGTTTTCATGGAAACTACTTCACAAAAGTTGTTTATTACACTACCATAACTCATTTTCTTCCATAAAATTTTAGAAAACAACAAGAAAACACTCATGGTAAAACCCTAAACTTTCAACCATTTTGCAAAATAGTCCCCTCATTTGAAAGCTCATGTTACAAGGGTTCTAAAAATACAAAAATCATCAAGAAAAACCATCAAGATCACTTACTTGTAGAGAGCTTAAGTGGCTGAATTTTTCAAGCTTCAAAACCTTCCTATGGCTGATATTTTCAATCAAGAAGAAGATGGGAAGAGGGATGATATCATCTATGTTTATTTTATTTTCTTTTTAGTTAAATAAATCACCAACTTCACCTAACATTTGACTAAGTTAAAATCCTTGTCTCTGTAACATCCCAAAATAGGGCCTAGTCAGAATAGTAGTTTAGGGACCACAAATTCGACATCAAAATATTTATTTTATAATTATTTTTAGGCCTATAATATGATAATATGCATGTGTTAAAATTTCATGAAGAAATTCTTTGAGTAAGGTGTCTAATTAGAAATTAGGGACTAAATTGAATAAATTGCAAAACCTAAATTCTAGAAGCACTTTGTATGCAATTGCTTTAGATTATAAATTAGAAGGTTTTGGAGAGAAATTTTCCCAATTTCTAAGTTTTTGGATAAAAATAGGCTTGCATGGATGAAATTTTAAAGAAAGGGCTTAAGGGCATTTTGGTCATTTGGCATTTTAATGAAATAAAATGGGAAAAAGAAAGCCAAAATCAGCCATCTTCTTCCACATAGCTGCCGAAATTCCTAGAGCTCCATGAGCTAGGGTTTTCAACATTTCAAGCTCAATAGTAAGTGCTCTCAAGCCCTACTTTTAATGTTCATTGTATTTCTGAGATCCCGGTAGCTTGCTCTCTCCATTTCTACCCATATTTCATGCTAGGGTTCATGTTTAAAAATTTACCCATGCATTAGTTACTTGTATTTTTATGAATTATGGAAGAATATGAAGGTTGAATGTGTGTTAAACATATTTTCCTAGGTGATTTTCATGAAAAACCCACAAAGGGACCTTTTTGTAAAAGTTGTAAAATGTATGGTAGAAATGTGAAAATAATGGAAAATGTGGGTTTTCATTAGAGATAAAAGTTTTTGCTAGGCTTGGGTAAGATAGAAATTGCATGTGTCTCATTATACGAGCCTAGGGACTAATTCGTAAAAATGTGAAAGGTTAGGGGCAAAATGGTCATTTGGACCGAGGGTGGAATTTAGGCTTGAAATGTATAATGTAGTGTGTTAATGATTTAATTTTGTTGTTATAGACCTCGAGGAACAAATTTCGAAGGTCGATTGAGGAAAATGAAAGGTTTCGGAATAACCGAAACACAGAACCGAAACAATTACCAGATAAGTTTGAATGACTCAATGTAAACTTATAATATGCAAATTGTATGAATTATGAATGTATGATAGTTGCATTTATTGATGACATGAAATGCATCCTTAAAAATGACATGTTGATAAATGTCTCGGTTGAGGTTAGAAAGGAAATTCAATGGATAAACCATAAGTGACATGTGAACTGAAATCCTGCATGTGTTACAATAAGGATTCTGCCTGGATGGGTAATCCATGATCTCAAGTATAGAAAGGATCTAGCCCAGACGGGTGTTCCTTGAATGATCGAGCCTTCCGAAGAATATATGTGCATTATGGATTTAGCCCAGACGGGTAATCCGATAAGGGTCTGGATTTAGCCCGGACTGGTAATTTAGATCCGAGCTCATTAAGAGTGTTTGTCGCAATAAGGGATTTAGCCTGGACTGGTAATCCCGCTGTAAAATGTGAGGTTCACGGGAGTGCATATCTGAAATTATCATTTATATGAATTGACGGTTAATGGATACTCCATCGAGATTTCCTAGAAACTCAACAGGATTATCATGAGATATATGTATAAAATGAAATACTGAATGATGAGCTCATCTAAGATAAGTTATATGATGCTTTCATATGTGGCTAACTCATTGGTTGAGTGCATGTGATAGGGAACCATTTCATACATGTTGGTTTCCTTATCTATTATAGATGTATGCTAATTACTAGGTAAGTTTACTTTCTGGTTATTCTAGCTTACTAAGCATGTAAATGCTTAACAATCTCTTTTCCTTGTTTTCCAGAGCTAAAGGACTTGTGAGGATTGGAAGATGGTTGCAGAGCCAACTCACTATCAAATAGTCCAGCTGTGGTATAAAGACATTTCTATTTTGTTCAATGGCATGTATAGGATCTTTGAGTATTTTGTTATATGTGTCATTTGATTTTCCAAATAAAGGCATGTAAAGGCGTATCTATCTTTTTTTTATGGCCATTGGAATTAGCTTATTTTGAAGTAGGCTATGACCTACACTTCTATGTTTACTTGTTTTTACATATGATGGTTTATCATAGTTGGCAATGAGTCACAAGAACGAGCCAAATTTTGAATGAGTCACTATAACATGGAAACCCATAAATACTAGATAGGAAATAACCTTGCATGTTTGACACCAATGATATGAGGTCTCCATGCAATAAGTTTTATTAAGATCATTTGCAAGGGTATAATTATGTTTTATTTTGTATTTGGTAACCTTTAAGCATAAGTAGTAAAAAGGGCTGACCAAAGGCTTGGGAAATAGTCTATTAGGGTCCACATTGTTGGACACACGGGCGTGTGTCTAGGCCATGTGTGACATAGGGCTCACTTCCACGGGTGTGTGCTATGGCTGTGTGTCCCCTGCACTTAAAATTTTAGGTCAATGTTGAACATGAGTGAGCCACATGGGCGTATGCCTTGGTCGTGTTTAAAAGACAGTATTGAACACGGGTACGCCACAAGAGCGTGTCCCAAGGCCCTGTTGAAAAGTCAGTGTTGCACATGGACTGAGGACATGGGTGTGTCCCAAGTCACACAGGTGTGTGTGACCACACGGCCCACCCACATGAGCATGTGATACTTGAAAATAAGAAAAATTTCCTTAGGTGCCCAAGGTTCATCGTACATTCTTAGTTATGTCCCGCACTACCTATAAGTATTGTTTTAAGCCTCGAAAGCTTACATTAGGGACGAGATGTTTGTGGTTGAAAAGTTTTAAATTTGAGTGAAATTTTATGACCCAAGATAGTATATTGAAAATGTAAAGTCCCGGTAATGCCTCGAACCCTATCCCGATGCCTGATACGGGTGAGGGGTGTTACATTTAGTTGTATCAGAGCTACGGTTTAGTCAATTCAAGGACTACCATAGTGGACATTGAAGTTTACTATACATGCCATTATTTGAATATTGATAGTCTGACATCTCCTAATTGTTTAAACTATTTTGAATATAGTAAATGTCTTCCAGTCAAGCACAAGATGAGTCCGAGGGAACTGAGAGCCATGCTCCAGCTTCTGTACAACGAGCTATATCTAGTAATTGTAGAAGGCTTATGTCTGAAGGCCGGGAAGAGGCCCGAGTTACCTTCTTTGATATGATGGATGAATGGTTTGGGGATTACTTGAGGAATCGCCTCAACATACCAAGACCTCCCCTGCCCTCTAACCAACCTAATGAAGATGTGCCACGAGATATGGCACCGATAAGAATTAGTAAGGCCCTCGTATATAAACTTAGAAAGTATGGGGCTGAGGAATTTAGAGCCAAAATTGAGGATGATGCTGAAAGAGTTGAGTTCTAGCTTGAAAATACTGCACGGGTGTTTGATGAATTGTCGTGTACACCTGAGTAGTGCTTGAAGTGTACCATATCCCTCTTGAAGGATACTGCGTATCATTGGTAAAAGACTGTATCCTCGGTAGTGCCAAAGGAAAATATCACTTGGGATTTCTTCTAAGCGGATTTTAGGTAGAAATACATTAGCCAAAGATTTTTAGACTCGAAACGAAAGGAGTTCCTGGAACTCAAACAAGGGAACAAGACAATAGCAGAATACTAGAGAGAATTAGTAAGGCTAAGTCAATATGCAATCGAATGGGTCCAAACTAAGTCAGAAATGTGTAAACGCTTCGAGGAAGGTCTGAATGAGGAAATCAAGTTGTTGATTGGAATCCTTGAAATACGGGAGTTTGCCGCATTGGCTGATCAGGCCAAGAAGGCCGAGGAGCTTAATAATGAAAGAAAGCAAGCAAAGAGAGAGGCTCGAGTTGCGAGCAAGAGGTCCAGTAGCAAAACACTCTCGTTTTCCACGAAAAAAGCAATGAGCCAGCATGAACACTCTACTTCATCGATGGGATATTCGAGTAAAGTGAGAGGCTCTAAACGGCAAAGTCAGAAGTCTTCTTCTCCGATGGTGACTAGTGTGGGGAGTGTAGATGATCAGAAGCTGAAGTGTAAGAATTGTAACAAATTTCACTTCGGAGAGTACCGAATGAAGAACATCGCATGTTTCAGATGTGGTTCTCTTGACCACTTTCTTAGAGACTGCCTAGAGTGAGCAGAAAAAGAAATGGAAGTAGCCTCGAAGTCGAGTGCTCCCATTCCATGAGGTAGACCTCTGAGATACCCTGGGAGTGCTCGTGGCAGTCGAGTTACGACTAAAGACACTGCAAAGCTAGAGGTTCAAGCCTCGGCAAGAACGTACGCGATATGTGCTCGAGAGGAAGCCTCTGCTCCTAATGTTATTACGGGTACTTTTTCTCTTTTTAACATGAGTGTTATTGCTTTAATTGACCCGGGGTCGACGCATTCCTATATTTGCATGAGATTGGTATTTAGTATGAACATACCTGTTGAACCTACGGAATTCATTTTAGAGTGTCGAGCCCACTAGGCAAATTAGTTCTGGTTGATAACGTCTGTAAGAATTGTCCTCTGACGATTCAGGGTCATTATTTTCTGCTAACCTTATGTTATTACCGTTTGATGAATTTGATGTAATACTTGGTATGGATTGGTTAGCCCTTCATGATGTAATTGTAAATTGTGGTAGTAAGTATATTAAATTGAAATGCCCGGATAGTGAGATTCTACGGGTCGATTCGAGAGAATTGGGTTCGTCGCCGGTTGTAATTACGGCAATGGTTTCTCAGAGATATATGAGGAAAGGATATGAAGCCTACCTTGCATTTGTACTGAACACTAAGGAAACAGAATTAAAGATTGAGTCTATGCCGATAGTATGTGAGTATCCAGATGTGTTCCCGGAAGAATTACCCGGATTACCTCCTAAAAGGGAGATAGAGTTTGGTATTGAATTGGTGCCAGGGAAAACTCCCATTTCTATTGCTCCGTACAGAATGGTTCCAACTAAACTAAAGGAGTTAATAGCATAGTTGCAAGAGCTGACGGATAAAGGATTTGCAAGGCCGAGTTTTTCACCTTGAAGTGCTCCCATACTATTTGTAAAAAAGAAAGATGGTTCGATGAGACTATGTATAGATTATCGACAACTGAACAAGGTAACCATCAAGAATAAGTATCCTTTTCCAAGGATCGATGATTTGTTTGACCAGTTGAGAGGAGCCACTGTATTCTCCAAGATCGACTTGAGGTCTGGCTATTATCAACTGTGAGTTAAAGAATCGAATGTACCTAAGACAACTTTTAGAACGAGGTATGGTTATTATGAATTTCTGGTCATGCCGTTTGGGCTGACGAATGCACCGACTATATTTATGGATTTAATGAATAGAATCTTTCAGCCGTATTTGGATAAGTTTGTCGTTGTGTTCATTGACGACATATTTATTTACTCCAAAGATGAGACAGAGCATGTGAAGCACCTTAGAATTGTGTTGCAGACTTTGAGGGAAAACCAATTGTATGCTAAGTTTAGCAAGAGTGAGTTTTGGCTCCAGGAAGTCAGATTTTTGGGTTATATTGTTTCAAGTGAAGGCATCCGAGTTGATCCAAGTAAGATGTACAACAATTTGGAAAAGATGTAATGGTGGAATGGCATGAAAAGAGATATTTCTGAATTTTTATCAAAATGCCTAGTATGTCAACAAGTTAAAGCTGAACATCAAGTGCCTTTAGGGTTGTTACAGCTAGTAAAGGTCCCCAAATGGAAGTGGGACAGAATTACCATGGATTTCGTGACAGGATTGCCATTAACTCCAAAAAAGAAATATACCATACGGATCGTAGTGGATAAATTGACAAATTTGGCTCATTTTATCCCGGTAAGGACAGATTATTCCCTTGATAGGTTGGCCGACTTGTACATTTCTAAGATAGTAATATTGCACGGAGTACCACTGTCGATTATTTTAGACAGAGACCCGAGGGTCACTTCGAGATTCTGGAAATAGTTACAAGAAGCCTTGGGTACGAAGTTGAGCTTTAGCACAACTTTTCACCCTCAGACCGATGGTCAGTCTGAGCAGATGATTTAGATTTTTGAGGATATGTTGCGGTGTTGCATCATCGAATTTCAAGGTAGTTGGGAAAAATACCTGCGATTGGTGGAATTTGGCTACAACAATAGTTATCAAACGAGTTTGAGAATGACGCCTTATGAGGCCTTGTATGGTAGGAAGTGCCGAACACCATTCTACTGGACAGAACTTAAGGAAAGTCAGATTCATGGAATTGATTTGATTAAAAAAACTGAAGAGAAAGTTAAAGTGTTATGAAACTGTCTAAAAACGACATCGGATAGGAAAAAGTCATATGTTGATCTGAAAAGAAAGGAAATTAAGTTCCAAGTTTGAGATAGAGTATTCTTGAAAGTTACTCCATGGAAAAAGGTATTGAGATTTGGTCGGAAAGGCAAACTGAGTTCGTAATTTATCGGACCGTACGAGATCACCGAAAGAGTTGGACTGTTAGCTTATCCTTTGACATTGCCACCCGAGCTAGAAAATATTCATAATGTGTTCCATGTATCCATGCTAAGGCGATATCGATCAGACCCCTCTCATGTGATTTCGTCGACCGACGTTGAAATTCGACCATACATGACCTATGGAGAGGAACCTGTTAAGATTTTAGCCCGTGAGATTAAACAGTTGAGGAATAAAGATGTGGCTTTGGTAAAAGTTTTATGGCATCGCCATGGTGTGGAAGAGGCTATATGGGAACTGGAAGAAACCATAAGAAGCCAATATCCGAATCTGTTTTTCGGTAAGACTTTCGAGGATGAAAGTCCCTAAGGGGGAGAAATATTACATCACGAAATAGGGCCTAATTAGAATAGTGGTTTCAAGACCACAAATCCGACATCAAAATATTTATTTTATGATTATTGTGAGGCCTAGAATATGAGAATATGCATGTGTTAAAATTTCATGAAGAAATTCTTTGATTAAGGTGTCCAATTGGAAATTAGGGACTAAATTGAATAAATTGCAAAACCTGAATTCTAGAAGTAATTTGTATGTAATTGCTTTAGATTATAAATTAGAAGGTCTTGGAGAGCAATTTGCCCAATTTTTAAGTTTTTGGACAAAAATGGGCTTGCATGGATGAAATTTTAAAGAAAGGGCTTAACGGCATTTTGGTCATTTGGCATTTTAATGAAATAAAATGGGAAAAAGAAAGCCAAAATCAGCCATCTTCTTCCCCATAGCTGCCGAAATTCCTAGAGCCCCATAAGCTAGGGTTTTCAACATTTCAAGATCAATAGCAAGTGCTCCCAAGCCCTGTTTTTAATGCTCTTTGTATTTTTGAGATCCCGGTAGCTTGCTCTCTCCATTTCTACCCATATTTCTTGCTAAGGTTCATGTTTAAAAATTTACCCATGCATGAATTACTTGTATTTTGATGAATTATGGAAGAATATGAAGGTTGGATGTGTGTTAAACATATTTTCCTAGGTGATTCTCATGAAAAACCCTCAAAGGGACCTTTTTACAAAAGTTGTAAAATGTGTGGTAGAAATGTGAAAATAATGGAAAATGTGGGTTTCCATAAGAGAGAAAAGTGTTCGGCTAGGCTTGGGTAAGATAGAAATTGCATCTGTTTCATTATACGAGCCTAGGGACTAAATCGTAAAAATATGAAAGGTTAGGGGCAAAACGATCATTTGGACTGGGGTGGAATTTAAGCTTGAAATGTATAATGTAGTGTGTTAATGATTTAACTTTGTTGTTATAGACCCTGAGGAATAAATTTCGAAGGTCGATCAAGGAAAACGAAAGGTTTCGAAATAACCGAAATACAAAACCAAAACAATTACCAGGTAAGTTCGAATGACTCAAAGTAAACTTATAATATGCATACTTGTATGAATTATGAATGTATGATAGTTGCATTTATTGATGACATGAAATGCATCCTTATTAATGACATGTTGATAAATGTCCCGGTTGAGGTTAAAAAGGAAATTCAATGGATAAACCATAAGTGACATGTGAACTGAGATACTGCATATGTTGTAGTAAGGATTTAGCCCGGATGGGTAATCATGATCTCAAGTATAGAAAGGATCTAACCTGGACGGGTGTTCCTTGAATGATCAAGCCTTCTGAAGAATACATGTGCATTATGGATTTAGCCTGGACGGGTAATCCAATAAGGGTCTGAATTTAGCCTGGACTGGTAATTTAGATCCGAGCTCATTAAGAGTGTTTGTCGCAATAAGAGATTTAGCCTAGACTGGTACTCCTGGCATAAAATGTGAGGTTCACGGGAGTGCATATCTGAAATGATCATTTGTATGAATTGACGGTTAATGGATACTCCATCGAGATTTCCTAGAAACTCAACGGGATTATCATGAGATATATTTATAAAATGAAATACTGAATGATGAGCTCGTCTAAGATAAGTTATATGATGCTTCGATATGTGGCTAACTCATTGGTTGAGTGCATGTGATAGGGAACCATTTCATACATGTTGGTTTCCTTATCTATTATAGATGTATGCTAATTACTAGGTAAGTTTACTTTCCGTTTATTTGAGCTTACTAAGCATGTAAATGCTTACCCCTCTCTTTTCCCTATTTTTCAGAGCTCGAGGACTTGTGAGGGTTGGAAGACGATTGGTGAGCCAAAACACTATCAAATAGTCCAGCTGTGGTATAAAGACATTTCTATTTTGTTCAATGGCATGTATAGGATCTTTGAGTATTTTGTTATATGTGTCATTTGATTTTCCAAGTAAAGGCATGTAAAGGTATATCTATCTTTTTGTTTATGGTCATTGGAATTGGCTTATTTTGAAGTAGGCTCGACCTACACTTCTATGTTTACTTATTTTTACATATGATGATTTATCATAGTTGGCAATGAGTTACAAGAACGAGCCAAATTTTGAATGAGTTACAATAACATGGAAACCATAAATACTAGATGGGAAATAACCTTGCATGCTTGACACCAATGATATGAGGTCTCCATCCAATAAGTTTTATTAAGATCATTTGCAAGGGTATAATTACGTTTTATTTTGTCTTTGGTAACCTCTAAGCATAAGTAGTAAAAAGGGGTGACCAAAGGCTTGGGAAATTGTCTATTAGGGTTCACATGGTTTGACACACGGGCGTGTGTCTAGGCCATATGTGACACACGCCTCACTTCTACGGGTGTGTGCTATGGCTGTGTGTCCCTTGCACTTAAAATTTTAGGTCAATGTTGAATACGAGCAAGCCACACACGCGTGTGCCTTGGCTATGTTTAAAAGATAGTATTGAACACGAGTAGGCCACACGGGCGTGTGCCAAGGCCGTGTTGAAAAGTCAGTGTTGCACATGGACTGAGGACATAGGCGTGTCCCAAGTCACACAGGCGTGTGTGACCACACGGCCCACCCACATGGGCGTGTGATACTTCAAAATAAGAAAAATTTCCTAAGGTGCCCAAGGTGCATCAAACGTTCTTGGTTATGTCCCGCACTACCTATAGGTATTGTTTTAAGCCTCGAAGGCTTACATTAGGGACGAGATGTTTTTGGTTGAAAAGTTTTAAATTCGAGCGAAATTTTGTGACCCGAGTGGTATATTAAAAATGTAAAGTCCCGGTAATGCCTCAAACCCTATCCTGGCGCCGAATACGGGTGAGGGGTGTTATAGTCTCATGGTCGGAAAAACACTATTTTAGGGCGTAATTTCACTTTAAAGACCCTGAATTTATGGTACATGTCAATTTAATTCTCTTAGTTATAAATTAAAATTTTTGAACTTTATGCGATTTATTCATTTTTCACGATTAAGCTCACAAACGCTAAAATTAATTCACCAAAATTTTCATGCATCTTTATAAACATTCCATCACACATAAAATAATATTAAAAATAATTTCTCTGACCTTGGGTTATTGGTTCTGAAACCACTGTTCCGGCTAGGCCCAAAATCGGGCTGTTACACTTTGTCATTTTTTTATATGTCATATTGATTAGCCAAATGCATTGGCTCCTGATGGTATTATGATTCATTTCGTATAAGGCCATGAGATGTCACTTATATTTGCATCTCGGGTTGTAACCCTAATTATTTATGCATGCATACAATGTGTTTATGCTTTGTGATGTGGTTGATGGTTGCTTGTTGGTAATGGATGTGATAAATGGCACATATGTTTAATGAATGAATTGGGACTAATAGGTATGAACATAGCTATGGTATAATTGAGTAGATTGAAGGTAGGTTTATAAGGATGAATAAATATGAAATGGGTGTGGAATGCCATATGAAAGCATAATGGTTTGAGCATGTGATATGTTGACATTACAAAGTCATGGATTAATCATGATTGTGAGTATTTGAGTGACTAAATATGCTATGTGGCATGCCATAAAAAATGTATAAGTTAGTGAGCATTTGAGGGTGGAAAATGGCTTGGAAAATAGCCTCAAAGTTGTTCACACGGATAGATGCACGAGGATGTGTCTAGACCATGTGTGACACACGGTCTGCCCTTATGGGTCTGTAGTCCGACCGTGTGTCCCTTGCACTTTAGTTTTGCAAAATAGAATGTCTAGTAGGAAACACGCGAGCTAAAAAATGAGTGTGTGTCTTGGCCGTATGAAGAACACGACTTGGAGACATGGGCATGTGCCCAGGCTGTGTGAAGTCTGCACCATTTTATGAAAAATTATGAAATTTTAATCAACCACATGGCCTAGCCACACGAGCGTGTGACACGGCCGTGTGACTATTTTTGGTGCTGACATCATAAATAGAGAGTTACACGGCCTAAGAACACAGGCGCGTCGAGGGTACACGGCCGTGTCTCCTATCTCCACACGGGCGTGTGCCCCTGTTTCATGAAAATTTTTCTAAGTTTTCCCAAAGTTTTCTAAAGTTCTCAGTTTAGTCCCGAACTACTCTTGATGTATGTTTTCGACAATTTGCATATTTATAAATGGATTTGATTTGAACAAATTTTATGACTCGATTTTATATGTTTGCTTGTGTTTAAGTCTAATATTGCCTTGTATCCTGTCCCGGCGTCGGACACGGGTAAGGGGTGTTACAAATGCAAAGTTTCATAGATTTGTCTTTTTTCTTTACAAATAATATTGGTGCAGCCCAGGGAGAGTAACTCGGTCTCGCAAGACATTTATCTGTCAGTTCTTGCAACTACGTTTTCAATTCCTTCAATTCAGTTGGAGCCATCCTATACGGAGCCATCAATATCGGTGTAGTCCCATGGACCAAATCAATAGTAAACTCAACTTCTCTAATCAGAGGTAAACCTGATAATTCTTCTGGGATCACATCCAAATATTCACACACTATTGGCATTGATTCAATTTTCAATTTAGATTCTTTTGTATTCAATACATAGGCAAGGTAGGCTTCACAACCTTTTCTTAAACATTTTTAAGCAAACATTGAAGAAATCACAATTGGTAATCTATCTAACTCATCTGACTCAACCCGAAGAATTTCACCATTTTCACATCTCAATTCAATGACTTTCTGTCTACAATTTACTATAGCATCATGCATAGTCAACCAAACCATACCCAATATAACATCAAATTCGTCAAATGACAGCAACATCAATTCAGCTGGAAAACAATGACCTCTAATCATTAAAGGACATTTCTCGCATACTTTATCAACTAATACATGCTTGCCTAAAGGGTTTGACACGTTACTCATAAATTTCGTAGACATAATAGACATATTCTTACTAATTACCAAATTCATGCATACATATGAATGGGTAGATCCCGAGTCAATTAAAGCAATAATAGCAGTATCATAAAGAGGAAAAAGTACTGATGATAACATCGGGAGATGTCGCTTGTTTGCGAGCACAGATGGCATAAGCCCTAGTAAGTGCTCGAGCTTCGGATCTCCCTGCTGAATCCTTCATCACATTTTTGCTGCTAGCTCCATTCCCAGTATTTCTCGGGGGTCTCCCTCTGGAAGCAGTATTACTCGGCCTTGTATTCTGAAACTTTTCTTCTTCAGTCATCTCAAGGCAATCTTTAATGAAATGATCTTAGGAACCACACTTGAAACAAGCTTGGTTATTCATTCGGCACTTGTCGGGGTGACATCTTCCACAATGTGGGCATTCAGATATATTGGGTTGATTACCAACGCTTGCAATAAAAGTAGTCTGAGCTTTGTAAATCAAATATTGATTTCCACTGTTTCTATTTGAGAACCCAACTGAAGCATGAGAACGAGAATGCATCTCTCTAGATTTCATAGACTGAGATTGGAACGACTTACTTATCGGCCTCTTTCTTGCATCTCTAGCCTCAGACTCAGATTTTCTCTTTTCTTTGGTCAGTTCCTCTGCTTTACAAGCCCGACCTACGAGCACAACAAATTCTTTTAGCTCAAGAATACCCACTAACAGTTTGATGTCTTCGTTAAGCCCATCTTCAAAACTTTTACACATAATAGCTTTGGAGGAGACACACTCTCTAGCATACTTGCTGAGCCAAACAAACTTTCTTTCATATTTACCAACTGACATGCGACCCTGTTTTTGCTCAAGAAATTCTTTACGCTTCTGACCGATGAATCGTTCACTGATATACTTCTTTCGAAACTCCTCTTGAAAGAATTCCCATATAACTCTCTCCTCCAGAACCACAAATACTAGTGTTTTCCACCAGTGATATGTTGTGTCCCTTAGTAAAGATATAGCACACTTCAAGCATTCATCAGGTGTATAAGATAACTTATTGAATACTCTAATAGAATTCTCAAGCCAAAATTTTGCTTTTTCGGGATCATTATTGGAATTTGATCTAAATTATTCAGCCCCTTTCTTTTTGATCTTATCAACCGGGGTTCTATTCAATCTCATAAATTCCATACCTTGAGGCACTATGGGGACAGGATGAGGATTAGGAAGGGGTGGAGCATGTTGTTGTTGAGCAGCTGGGTTTGTTAGAACAAACCCTGAGAACCACTCGTTCATCATTTGGAAGAAGGCTTCCCAAGCCTCTCCTCTCTAACTTACAGTTACGGGTCTACTCTTAACTAGCACCGTCCCTTGGGTAAGAGCCGGCGCATTACTTTCTGCATCATCTGCCACTGCTCGATTGGGATCCATTACTGTAACATTCTAATTTAGGGTCTAGTCGAAACAATGGTTTTGAGACCACAAATCTGACATAAGGAAATTTATTTTTATTATATTTTTTATGGCCCACAATTTCACTTAATGATTTCGTGAAAATCTTGTTCGAAAATTTTGACGTTTGGGTACTCAATTTAGTCAAAAGGGCTAAATTGAAAAAAGTGCAAAACTTGAGTTCTAAAAGCTAGATATGTCAAGTTTCTATGAAATTTTAAATTAGATGTCCTTAAATGATAATTAGACCACTGGATAATTTTTGGACAAAAATGGACATGAAATAGGTGAAATAGAATATTTTTAAGTTAGGGGTATTTTGGTCATTTAATAATTAAATGACTTAAGAAACAAAATAAAAACCCAAAAATTTGTTCATCTTCCCCCTTGGCTGAAATTTGCAAGAAGAAACCATGGCTAAGGATTTTCAAGCTTTCAAGCTTGATTGTAAGTCCGTTTTTGCCCCGTTTTTATTGATTTTTACGTTTTTGAAATCCTCGTAACAAGATCTACCTATTTCTACCATTTATTTGAGTTATGATGAAGGTCTAGGGTTTGAACCATGTTAGAAATTTAATCATTTTGATGTCTAATGGTAGATTATGCATGTTTATGGTTGGAGAAACAACTTTTGCTAAGTGATTTTTAATGAAAACGTTCAAAAGGACTAAATTGTAAAAGTTATAAAATATGTAGTAAAAGTGTGTTTTAATGGAAACTGTGGGCTGTTATAGTTATGAAAAAAAGTTATAAAATATGAAGTAAAAGTGTGTTTTAATGGAAATTGTGGGCTGTTATGGCTATGAAAATTATCCGGGTAAGCTTTTATGTTAAAGAAATTGAATAAATTTCATTTTTACGAACCTAGGGGAAAAAGTGTAAATATGACAAAGTTTGGGGGCAAAAATATAATTTTGCCATAGTATGATTTTTGGGTCACATTGAATAATGTGACTAACAAGTGAGCTAACTATGATGTTATAGATCGAAGAAAACGAGATTCGGGCCTAGAACAAGGGAAAACAAGTAATTGATAGTTAGGTCCCTCTTTGCCATTTTGGTGTCAAGGTAAGTTCATGTGTAAATAATGCAATATTTTATGGTCAATGAGATTGTGAATGAGTTTGATGAATATGTGATATCGAGAAAAATTTCGTTTGAACCTTAGGAATAATTTAGGATACAATGTGACATGTCACTAAGAGCTATGTGATTATGAGCTCATGAGATTATGTGTATATGTGACTATGTGAATCTGGGTGCTAGTCATGTGCTGCGGGTACCTGTTAGCTTGTGTGAGCAGCCCGTGTAGCTACGTTCTGACTGTCAGCTTGTGTGAGCAGGCCTGTGATTAGCTCGAGAGCGAGCAATGTGTGATATGTGATATGACGTAGCACGTGGCTACGTATGAAGCAATATGTGCAAGCTTTCCGTGATAGTATTCCATGTGGTTCAACGGGTAAATCAAAGATGATTATGAGAATGAAATTACTACGAGTGAACAGGCATGTACGTAAGCCTATAATTGTAAATTCATGATTATTGTGGAAATAATTGTTTATTATCCATTGTGATTGATAGTGTACATACTTGTGATGTTGGATATATGATAAATATAAATGATGATTACGTGTTAGCCTTTTAGGCCGAATTGAAATGTGATCTAATATGTTTATATGCTTAAATTGTATTTTAAAAGGTATGTTAAGAATGAGAAAGTGTAACACCCCGTACCCGAGTCCGTTACCTGAATCGAACACAAGGTGCACACAGACTTAACTATTTTCACAGTCCATTTAGAAATTTCCAGACAAGCTGGTTACTGCATCACTGTCGCCTTAAAAATCATATCTTGAGTTTCAAAGCTCGAAAATTAGTTTCGTAATTTTTTCCTGAAACTAGACTCATATTTCCATCTATATATTTTTTTCTAGAAGTTTTGGTCGAGCCAATTAGTACAGTTTATTAGTTAAAGTCTCCCCTGTTGCAGGGATCGACTACACTGACCTTCATGCGTTACGAATTGGATATCTCCCTGTACAGGGCTTCAATACTAATGTCGTTTGTTTCTATAGAAACTAGACTCAGAGAGGAATCTATACATATATGGAATGACTCCTAATTATCTCTGGTTGATTTACAATGAATTTCCAAAGTTGGAACAGAGGATCCAGAAACCCTTCTGGCCCTGTTTCACGAGAACTTTAATATCTCTTAACATATAACTCATATGACCATTTCGTTTCTTCCATATGAAAGTAGATTCATCCAAGTTAATTTACATAATTTATTCACTATTTAATACCATTCCTACTATTTTTAGTGATTTTTCACATCCACATCACTGCTGCTGTCAGCATCTGCCTTTAAGGTAGGCTTTACCTATTTCATGATTTCATGATTCAATTGGCCCTTTTTGCATACATAGCACAAAGAGTGATCATGATTAACCATTCCAATGGCTAACCGTTTCAAAAAAATATCATACCTCATAATGATCAACATACAAACGATTATAGTACTATGCTAAAGCGATATGAGCCATTTTCGCATGGCTATCCAAGTTTACACAAACCAAAAGGTACATGACCTACAACAAAAGGGTAGTCCTATACATGCCATTTCAAAGTTCAACCAAAATTGTACCAAAATAGGGGGCTTTGATAGTGTGGATGACTTCGACTTCGATAATCTCAAATCCGATAGCTAACGAGCAAAATCTATAAAACAAAGAACAAAGAAACAGAGTAAGCAATTTATGCTTAGTAAGTTTTAAGCAAAACAAAGTGTTCTCAATCACTATCAATGGTCATTCATTTCAACTGTTCGATGAAGTTAATCTAGAGCTTCATCTCGATCTATAATGTCATTAAACGCAACACTTGGCTGCCACATATAGACTTTCGAATAATAATGACCTAGATGGTCAAATATTTCCAAAGCACATGCTTCATCGATTATCAGCTTTCAATAATCCTTTCCACTTGTTTATAATCACGTCCATACTTAAGCTTACAAATCATAATCCTTACCTCTTTGATACTGATAATTCACCTCGAAATCACTCCACCGATGAGTAAGTGATATGTACCTGAACATCTTAAGTACATAATACTTATTTGATGGTAACTTAATGCAGATACTCAATATCAAAGTCTTACTTGAATCCTAGCATTTAGCCGTCGGGTCTTTAAAACTCGGATATAGTGCGAGCACGAAGCCTCACGGACATTAATCGGGATAATATTCTCGCATAAAGCTGCGGGGTTTTAACCCGGATATAATCTCGACACAAATGCCCTTCGGGACTTATCACATTTATACACTTTCACATTCATCACATTGGCCATTCGCCCTATCACATATATACACCTTCACATTCATCACATCGGCCATTAGGCCTTATCACATATATATACACTTTCACATTCATCACATCGGCCATTAGGCCTTATCACATATATACACACTTTCACATTCATCACATCGGCCATTAGGCCTTATCACATATATACACACTTTCACATTCATCACATCGGCCATTAGGCCTTATCACATATATATACCTCATACAAATTTCATATATTTCTTGTACATCAATTTCAGCAATAGCTTATAAGCAACTCAAATAGTTTCATCAAAGTTTACAACAACATCACATATTCACTACAAGCAGTTTTCCTGAGCAACAGTCACTAAATTGTTTATAACTGGAGCTACGAAATTCAAAATCAATTACCGTTAAATTTCCCCGAATGTAGACTCATGTATATTTCATCCATAAAATTTTCAGAATTTTAGGTGTGGCCAATCAATACCAGATTTTTCTTAAAGTTTCCCCTGTTGCACTGTTTGACTAATCTGACCACTCTTCACTACGAATCAAATTTTTATTGTACAGAATTCATAATGTGTTCTATTTGATTCCATTTGAAACTAGACTCATTAAGGAGTCTAAGCATATAAATCTTATCTCATAACCATTTTTGTACAAATTATAGTGATTTTCCAAAAACAAAATAGGGATTTCGGAGTCATTCCGACACTGTCCCTTACAACTTTAAATATCTCTTTATAGGAAATTTCTTTGCTTACGGCCTCTTTTATAAGGAACTAGACTAATTAAGCTTTGATTACATATTTTATTCAGCCTATAATTCCACACCAACAATTTATGGTGATTTTCTAAAATCACGTTACTGCAGCTGTCCTAAGCAAACTATTACAATTTGCTCTTAAATTTCCAAGTCCAAACACTTATGAACTTACCATTTGAGCTTTAAACATATCATGACCACATCATATCTTATTAAATCAACTCATTATGTCCTATTTTGATTGAATTTACTCAACGTTTGATCACTTAAAACTTACCTCGGATGTGGTCGAACGATCTCGTGACTATTTGATCACTTTTCCTTTCCTTATCCAACTTTGGTCCTCTTTTGTTTAAGCTTAAGTACAACAATAGATTTGCTTAGGTACTTAACTAATATTATTCACTTAACAATCACATTTGGCAATCACATATCATTTAATCTATATCTAGAACAATAGATTTAAATATGTATCATATTTATGGTCCAACATAGCAAGAAAATTAAATAGGCTTTACTAGCCACACTTAGTTCTATTATAACATAACTCCCTTACTTATATGTACATTCGCACAAGCAACTTCATTTCAATTTTGCCATTTTGAACTTATCCATAATATCCTAAGTTCATTTAGTAGCTAAGCAACAATTATACAAATCAACAAGCATTTAACAACAATGTACTTAACCAACCCTTCAAGCATACATTCGGCAATATATATATATGTTAATGATGAAAACACTTGAGTCAATTCTAAGACTTCCACAATCTTCATGCTTACATGCCATAACCGTATGGTTCTTATCACCCTTGGACCACAAAATGCATGAATTTCCCAAATTCTAATTACTATCTTAAGCTCAATTTAGCACTCATTTAGCACTTCAACATAGCCGATTGTCATCTTCACACATTTAAAAAAAAACATTTGCCATGAGCTAGCTTCTATACTTGATGACCACTCCAAATATACAAAGATTTTCAATGAAAGAGCATTAACATACCTTAATCCCCCTTTTTAGCCTTCTACTTGAAAATTTCAACTTAGAAGCAAACAAATTCCATGGTTTTCCACTACATGCAGCCGGCCTATCTTCTCTAGCTTCCTTTGCAAGAGACAAGGAAGCAAGATAGAAAATGAAAGTTGAAGTCTTTCTTTCTTCCATTCACGGCAATGGGGAGGGGGAGACAACTTTGGTTTCTCCTCCCACTCCCTTCTTTATTTATTATTCTTCCACACATTTTAACATAATATGTCTATAATATGCCTTACCCATAGCATGGCCGGCCACCATTTAGATTTTGGCTAATTTGACATGCAAGTCCCTCATGTCAATAATTCATGCATTATTTGGCCACTTTAAATTTCACCTATCACATTTTCAAGTCCTATCACATGGGTCCTTTCTTATAAATTAGCACCTAATTGATAAAATCAAGGCACAAAATATTCACACATACAAATCCCACATATAATAAGCACAGAATATAACATCTAATTATTTTTGTGACTCGGTTTTGTGGTCCCGAAACTACTTTTCGACTAGGGTCACATTAGGGGTGTCACAGAAAGTATGCGACAATATTGCGAGCAGTACAGGTATGTACACAGAACTCATGTGAAGTGAATTTGGTAAGTGATGAATATGTGGCAAGAATGCATACGAGAAAGTTATGATGTGAAATATTAATAACCTTGTGACTAAAGATCTACATTTACGATGAATGGATGTATGGTAAGAATTGAAAAATAATCATGTGTTGGGCTTATTAGCCTAATTGAATTGTGATATAGTACGATGTATATACTTAAGTTGTGATTCAATAGATATGTGAAAGATTGTTAAGCTATATGTGAAAATTATGATTACTCGTAAATGATGTGCATGTTGTTAAGTGAGTTGAATAACTTTCTAACAATGTGATATGTTATAATGGGGAGATTATGGTTGTTAGTCTAATGCCAAGACATACAATTAGTGTTTGTAAGATAAAAGAGTAAGCATATGAATGAGTAAGTGATAATCATGGGATTTAATGCAAATTGTAATAATAGTATCCTTACGGATGGATAAAGTAAATGAATATTAATAGTTGTATATTATTTACATATGAACTTACTAAGCTTTGAAGCTTACTCCCCTTTCTTTCCCATGTCTTATAGGTTAATTTAGGTAGCTCGGGTTGGAGACCGCCGAAGATGCCATCACACTATCAAGCTATCATTTGGGTATAAGTGAACACAAGTATTTTAAGTTTATGACATGTATAGGGACTTCATCTTTTGATTAATTATGTCATTACTAATTTTGCCAAGTGTGTTGGCTTATAGCGAATTGGTGATTCATTTTGTATATGGCCATGAGATATGGTTCATATTTATTATTTGGTTGTAAATCTATTCATATATGCATGCATGTGCGAAGGTCATACATTATGTGGTTAAAATTGTTTGGGATGGATGAATTGTGGACGTGACTATGGATGTTTGATGATGGAATTGTGAGTGAGTGGCATGATAATAACTAAGACATGAGTATGTTAAATGGAAGTAAACTTCAGCTCTTAATGCATGCAAATTTATAAATTTGGCTTGACAAAGTATGAAGTTTTATGCATGTATTAGTAAAGATGGAATGATCATGATCATGTCTTGCTTGTGTATGTTTTAAGTGCTTAATTATGCCATGTTAAGAGCCCTTGAAGTCATGTATGTGTTTGTGCAAATAAGGGTGGAAGTTGGCTTGGAAAATAGCCTTGTATTTGTCCACACGGGTAGACACACGAGCATGTGTCTAGGCCGTGTGTGACACACGGCCTGCCCCATGGGCGTGTGATCCGGCCGTGTGTCCCCTACACCCTAATTAGGTAAAATAGAATGCTCAGTAGTAAATACACGGGTAGAGACACGGCCTCAGGACATGGACGTGTGCCCAGGCCGTGTGAAGTTTGCACCTGATTTTTGGAAATTAATTTGCCACACGGCCTAAGCATATGGGTGTGTGACTTGGCCGTGTGACTTTATTTTGTTGATGACGTCATAAACGGAGAGTTACATGGGCTGAGGACACGGGCGTGTCCTATGCCACACGGGCGTGTGTGACCACACGGCCTACCTATACTGGTGTGTAACCCTCCAAGATAAGAAAATTTTCTAAGTGTTGTAAAAGTTCGGAAAGTTCTCGGTTTATTCCCGGACCACACCAAATGTATGTTTTGGGTCTCGTTGGCCCTTATAAGGGATGATATGCATGTGAATAAAAAGTTTTAAATTTGGACGCAAATTCATCTCTCTGTCTTGTATGATTGTGCAGGTTTATGTCTGGTAAAGCCTCGTACCCTGTTCCGATGTCGAATACAGGTAAGGGGTGTTACAATTACTATATGAAAACACAGTTTAAAATTGCCAGGAGTCGTCACACTATCACAATTTATATACGACATGTATAATTTGACTTGTACACACTCTATGTTAGTCCAAGAACCGACTAAACCATAGCTTTGATACCACCAAATGTAACACCCCTTACCCGTATCCAATGCCGGAACAGCGAACGAGGCATTACCGGACTTAAACATGAGCTAACATACAAACCAAGGCATAAATTTCCATCCAAATTTAAAACTTTTCATTTATAATCATATTGTTCCTAAAACGAGCCTACAAGGCCCAAAACATAGGTGGAGGTGGTTTGGGACCAAATCGAGAACTTTAGAAAATTTTACAACACTTAGAAAATTTTTCATCAAAACAGGGGTCACACGCCCGTGTGGCTTAGGACACGTCCATGTGGGTAGGCCATGTGGTCACACACGCCCATATCCCTAATCCGTTTAACTCTCTGTTTATGACGTCATGCACCAAAGGAAGTCACACGGCCAAGTCACACGGCCAAGTCACATGCCCATGTGCTAGGCCGTGTGGCGAATTTAATTTTTGAATTTTTTTTTCTTAAAATAGGTGCAGACTTCACATGCCCTAGACACATGCCCATGTCCCTAGGTTGTGTCCTTCACATGGCTGAGACACACGACCTTGTCTCTGCCCATGTGGAAAAAAATAAGGCTATTTACCAAGTTATTTTGCCACCCTTACTTTGCACCAACCTACACTAGAAAACATAACACAATCCCAAGCATATACATTCAACCAATTCAGCCACAACAAGATATCAATACATCATTTGCACATAGTAACATCTATCATGCATAAACATCACATACTTTATTTTCCATTCATGCCAATTTCATCTTCATGATAAGCATCATCACAATAACATACCAATGACAAATAAAATTAATATTAACCAGCTTTCAAAGGCTATATACAAAATGAATCATTAACCATAACAATGTCAACACATTTGGCTTAACCAATATGACACATAACAGAATGACCAAGTCCTTATACATGCCATACTCAAAATATTGAAACCAAGTATACCTAAAACAATCGTTTGATAGTGTGAATCGAACTCTGACATTCCTCAACCCCCGAGCTAGCTTGGCAACACTATAAGGAATGAAAATAAAAGGGGACTAAGCTTTAAAGCTTAGTAAGTTTGCATGCAAATAATAAGCAACATAAATCACTCATTAATCATATAACTACTCAACATAAGTTAACATAAATATCATCATGTATCTTAGGCATAACTTACTCATTAGCATTCTTACCAAGAGTTCATCTTACACCAAATTTCATACTCATGGATTTTACATACATACTTGTACCAACTTGTAACATAGTCACATACTTTGTCATCTTTGACATACTCTTCGGATGACCCGTTGAACACTTGGAATACTATTGGATACACAGGAGGTCTTGCACATAAGTGCCACATATGTAGCCATTGCTACCTCATATTTCATAACACATAGGGCTCGCATATGAGCTAATCACGGGCCCTGCTCACACAAGCTTTCAGTAAAGACGTAGCTACATGGGATGCTCACACAAGCTGTCAGGTATCTGCAACACATGTTGGACTACCTAGCCACCTATAAGACGTACATGACCAGCACCCGGATTCACATAGATCACATAACACATGGTTTCCTAGTGACAGTCACTTGTATCCTAAACTATTCTTAAGGTTTAACCGGGATTTTCTCATCGTTGAAACTTCGTTGAATATTTGCATAGAAACAATCATACAATTTATGCAATATTAAGCATTAAATACATAATATAACATTGTTTTATTTACACACAAACTTACCTCAGTACAAAATGGTAGGAAATGGACCTAATCATCAATAACCTTGTTTTCCCCCGATCAAGGTCCTAACTTCATTTTTCTTGATTTATAATAGAAAATTTAACTTATTTAATTATCACATTACCCGATGTTGTCCAAAAATCAACTTATAGAAAAATTACATTTTTTCCTTTAAACTTTGACTTATTTACATTTTAGTCCTTAGGCTCGTAAAATGAAATGTATCCATTTTCTTTGTTACCCAAGCCTAGCCAAACCTAAATCGTGCTCATAACAACCCACATTTTTCATCAAATCACATTTCTACTACCCATTTTCATAACTTTTACAAATAAGTCCTTTTTATGCATTTTCACTAAAAATCACTTAGTAAAAGTGGTTTATCACACCTTAAACATATAATATCTTCCATAAAACATCAAAATACATGCATGCCACACATGGGTAAACTTTTAAACATGAACCCTACTTCAAAATAATGGTAGAAATAGGTAAATCGGGTTACGAGGACTTAAAAAATGGAAAGAGCATTAAAAACAGGGCTAGGATGTACTTACAATGAAGCTTGAAAGTTGAAGAAACCCTAGCTATGGTGAGCATGGAAATTTCAACACATGAAAAAGAAGATGGACAACAATTTTAACTTGATTTTCCCTTTTTATTATTTTATTAACCAAATAACCAAAATGCCTTTAATGCATAACTTTGAAATTTTACCTATTCTTATCCATTTTTGTCCACTAACTCATCCAATGGTCTAATTACCAACTAAGGACCTCTAATTTAAAATCTCATAGCAATTGGACACCTTTAACAAGTAGAACTCAACTTTTGTACTTTTTACGATTTAGTCCTTTTGACTAAATTGAGTGCCCAAACATCAAAATTTTGGAACGAGATTTTCATAGAATAGTTCCATAAAACTATAGACCATAAAAATGTAATAAAAATATATTCTTTTCTACGTCAGCTTCGTGGTTCCCAAAACCATTGTTCCAACGAGCCTGAAAATCAGGCTATTACACTATACCTGGTTCTAAAAGCTATCTTTGGCACATCTGAATCTTTTACCCGTAGTTGATAGTAACCAAAATGGAGATCAATCTTTGAAAATACAGTGGCACATCTTAACTGATCAAACAAGTCATCAATACGAGGCAATGGATACTTGTCCTTCATTGTAACTTTGTTGAGCTGTTTATAATCAATACACAGCCTCAACGATCCATCTTTCTTCTTTACAAACAGAACCGACACACTCTAAGGTGAGAAACTAGGTTGAGCAAAACCTCCGTCAATCAATTCTTGCAACTGTACTTTCTGCTCTTTTAATTCAGTAGGAGCCATTCTATAAGGTGCTATGGATATCGTTGTTGTACCCAGAACAAAATGTATAGAGAATTCTACTTCTCTATCCGAGGGTTAACCAGGTAATTCTTCTAGAAATACATTAGGAGATTAGCATATAACCGGCACTGACTAAATCTTTGACTTCGATACCTTAGTATCCAAAACATATGCGAGATAAGCATCACAACCCTTTTTGACATATTTCTGTGCTGATATTGCTGAAATCACATTAGGTAATCCATCTAGTTTATCAGATTCAACATGAAGTAATTCACCACTCTGACATTTTCATACAATATATTTCTGTTTACAATTCACCATTGCATCATATTGGGTTAACTAATCTATTCCCAAAATTACATCAAATTCATCGAATGACAATAACATCGAGTCAACCTAAAAGCAATAACTTTTACCATCAACGGATAGTTTTTACAGTCTTTATCCACCATTACACACTAGCCCAGGGGGTTATAGTATTTTTATTTGACGTGTTTAATTTTTTAAAATTTAACTCAAACAATTTCATTAGATTCGACTCGACTCGACTCGACTCGATTCGAAAAATTTTCAAATTGAGTTAGGATGATAAAATAGGACTTGTGAACTTGATTAACTCGAATTCTTTTCACTCGATTCAATCAAATGCTCATCCTTAGATTAATGAGAAAATGTTAGGTTCCGTTCATTTTCTTGAAAATATTTTCTATTTTCATTATAGAAACAACTTTTATTTTCATTGTAGACATTCAATTCTGAATTCAAGTCTTAAATTTCTCTACTAGTTGCTGGGTTTGAGACTTTTGGAGTCCAGATTAATAAAGAGTGGCCTATTGGTCTATTTGAGGTTGTGTTTTATTGGACCATATATTCCCACCACTATTTCCAACATCCAATCCAAAACTAATGGACCATAAACTTTAATGGTGAAATTTTTACCTATTATTTCCATGGATCAGCAGAGATTTCATTATGTGATATGACCTTAAAGCATGGTGTTCAGTTTGCATCAGAAATGGGCTTCCGATACGTTATTGCTGAAAGTGACTCCAGACTGGTCATTAACAAAATCCACTCAAAAGAGGACAACTACTCAGAAACTCGACCACTTACCTGGGATCTGGAAGCTTCGACTAGGAACTTCTTGGAGTGTCGTTTCCAATTTGTCACGCGTGAGGGAAATTCTGTTTCTCATGCAATGGCGGGGGATGGGGCATTTAAGGTGACTCTTTTCCTCTCGGTGTAAGTGGGTAATCATATTCGACATCAACAGGACTATTGTTTTCTCTCACACTGGGACTTCGGCTGCGACCATTGCCGTCAAAAGAGCTTCGGTACTGGCTTCTGTTAGGGCTCTCATCTCTATCGGGACTGGCAAGGCTCCGGTTTACTTCCTTGGGACTATGGTCATCATAGTCGGCTTCATCTTGCAGAGCAGACAATTTCTTAAAACTTTAACCAGAAATTCAGTGAATTCAACAGGTAAATTTTTAACAGACACTAAGTTTGTACATATGTATGAATGTGTAGAACTAGGATCAGTCAATGCAGTAATATCAGTATCAAGTAGAGAAAATGTACTAGTAATGACGTCTGGTGTAGAGGCATCTTCTCTAGCATGAATAGCATATGTTCTTGCAGGTGCTCGTGCCTCAGATCTAACTACTATATCCCTAGTAGTACCTCGACTACCACTAACATCACCGGGGTGATAGGGTGGTCTGCCTCTCGAAACAAGATTACTTGGCTTTGGAGCTAGTCCTATTTCTTTTTCAACTCTTTCTGGACAATCTTTGAGAAAATAGTTAAATGAACCATATCCATAACAAGCTCCACTTTCAAACGGCATTTGTCAAAATGAAATTTATTGTAATGCTTACACTTTTTTTTGGGATTACCGACACTACCTATGCTTGTTAAAAAAGGAGATGAAGACCTCGGGATAGAGTGTTGAGAGCCTCGTTCTTTTTCAGAATACCTCGTAGAGGTAGTAACACGATCATAATACTTTTTTATTTTCTTAGAAGCAGATGATTGTGACTTACTCATAATCCTATTTCCAGAAACTCGAGCCTCTCTTTTAGGTTGTTTCTTTTCTTTACTCAATTCCTCAGCTTTGTGTGCTCGACCTGCTAACACCGTAAATTCTGTTATTTTGAGAATTTCGATCAATAACTTGATATCTTCATTTAAACCCTCGTCAAAGTGCTTACACATCTTAGCCTCAGTTAGAACCCATTCTTTGGCATATTTTCTGAACCGAACAAATTCTTGTTCATACTCAGATACAGTTATGTCTCCCTACTTGAGTTCTAAAATTCATTCTTTTTCTGATCCATAAATCTCTGACTAACATATTTCTTCCTCAATTTAGCCTGGAAGAATTCCTATGTAATGTTCTCTCTTGGTACAACTGAAGTTATGGTATTCCACTAATGATAATTTTTATCTTTTAGTAGAGATATTGCACATTTCAAACATTTAGCAGGTGTACAAGATAATTCATCAAAAACCCAGATGGTATTTTCCGACCAAAATTCAACCCTTTCTGAATCATCATCTGCGGTAGCCTAAATTCTTCCGCCCTATGCTTATGGATTTTATCTACCGGAGGCTTACCTGTTCTAGTGGGTTCAGCACCCTGTGGTACCTCAAGAACCAGTTCAGGAGCAGGTGGGTGAGGTCGTTGTACAACGGGGTTTATTCTTAAGTACTCGGTAAACCATTCATTCATCAATTGAAAGAAAACCTATTTTGTATCCTCACTTCGGCCCTCAGATATAGGCCTTTCACTACTAGATGCAGATGCAACTCTTTGAACTAAAGCTGAAGAATTGCTACCAGCTTCCTTAGATTCAACTCTAGCTTGGTTGGACGATATTACTATATGAAAAACACATTTAAAATGATTAGGAGACATCACACTATCCCGAATTATATAATGGCATGTATAGCTAAACTCGTGTTTGCTACATTAAATCTAAGAATCGATTAAACCGTAGCTTTGATACCACTAAATGTAACACCTCGAACCCGTATCTGTCACCGGAACAAAGTTACAGAGTATTACTTAAACTTTTAGAACATTTATAGATAAATCACGTAAATCACTGTTCATTTTTTGAGATTATTCAAAACATCCCTTAAATGGACCATTGAGGCCCAATATGAGCATTAAAATTGAATCAGAACTTAATCGAAAACTTCAAAAAAAATTTTGCGACATTTCAAAAAGTTTCTACGGTGCAGGGCTCACATGCCCGTGTGACCCTGGGACACGCCCGTGCTGTAGGCCATGTTCGACCCCGTGTAACTCTCTGACTTGTGCACACGGTCATGCCACACGCCCGTGTGCTAGGCCGTGTGGTTAATTAAATTCTTTCGAAGTTAGGTGCAGGTTTCACACAGCCAAGACACATGCTCGTGTTCGAGGCCGTGTAGCCCACACAGCTGAGACACACGCTCGTGTCTCTGTCCATGTGCTCAATTCTGAGCATTCTATTTTCTCGAATTTAAGGTACAGGGGACAGATGACTTAACCACACACCTATGTACTAGGTCGTGTGTCATGATAACTACCACGAGATGGGCTTGGAAGTATGGTTGTAGTTTGTGAGCTGCAATAATTAAAGTGAAAATAAGCTTATCAACTTTCATGTACCTGAGCTCGCCATTTTACAGCACCTTACTAACATAGTAAATCGAGAATTGTTAAACACCCTTTGCCCTAAGCAAAACAACTTCCACAGTGACCTCAAACGCAGTGAGGTATAAGTAAAGGGTCTCTCCTTCATAAGGTGACATTAGTAATGGTGGGGACATGAGATATTCTTTGAGCTTCTAAAATGTTTCTTAGCACTCCTCTATCCAGGAAAAAGAGGTGCGTAGGGCCTTGAAGAAAGACAAACATTTGTCAGCCATTTGTGACATGAATCTGTTAAGCACAACCACTCTTCCAGTTAGTCGTTAAATATCATTTATTTCCCTCGGAAGGGGAATCTCCAAGATAACTTGAATCTTCTTAGGGTCCGCTTCGATTCCTCTCTCTGTAACACCCCTTATCCATATTCAACATCGGAACAGGATACGAGGCATTACCGGACTCATATCACAAGCAAACATAAAATTCCAAGTCATAAATTTGCATCCAAATTTAAAACCATTTGTATTCAATCATAAAGTATCTACTACGAGCCTACGAGGCCCAAAACATGTTTTGGAAGTGGTTCAGGACTAAACCGAGCACTTAGGAAAGTTTTGTAAAACATAATTTTTTTTTGCTATGAACAGGGGTCATACGCCCGTGTGGTTTGGGACACACCCGTGTGGGTAGGCCATGCACACGCCCGTTTCCCTAACTAGTATAACTCTCTATTTTGCAAAGCATGAACAAATTGAGGTCACACAGCTGAGTCACACGCCCATGTGCTAGGTTGTCTGATTAATTTAATTTTCATAAAATAGGTGCAGACTTTACACGATCAGGACACACGCCCGTGCCAGAGGCTGTGTCCCTCACACAGCTGAGACACACGCCCGTGTGCTCAATTCTGAGCATTCTGTTTCTCAAAATTAAGGTGCAGGGGACACATGGCCAAAACACATGCCCATGCGGTAGACGGTGTGTCACACACGGTCTAAACACACGCCAGTATGTCTACTCGTATGGAAAAAATAAAGGCTATTTACCAAGCCATTTGTTACCCTCATTTGCACATACACACCGACAATCTTAATGGCATAAATCATGGCATATTTAGGCAACCAAAACATCCACGAACAAGGTCAAACCATGTCACTTCATTATTCACACTCAACATATTTACAACATCATATTTTGCCAAACCAAATCCCACCAAACATCACATTCCACAAGTTCTAATATGGCTACTAATAACATGCAAATTTTTTACTTAGTTTTCCTATCATATCAATGAGACAATCTTAACCATTCAACAACAAAACCATTAAGCCACATTCAACCATTTACCAAGCATTTATAAACCTCATCAGACAAGAGGTAATTGTACATGCATGCATATATGAATATATATATCTTACAACCAATTTAACCAAAATAAGCCAAGTTACATGGCCAAACACCACATCAAGCCATTGAGAATTACAAGACAATACATTTGGTCAAATTCATAGTGACACATATAACAAAATGACCAAGTCCCTATACATGCCACATTTTCAAAATGTTTAAAATCATCGGTACCCAAAATAACAGTTTGATAGTGTGATGCGAACTCCAACGATCTCCAATCCGAGCTAGCTTGGTGACACTATAAAACATGGAAAATAAAACAGAGTAAGCTACATAGCTTAGTAAGCTCGTATGAAAGAAATAAGCTAACCTTACCATACATTAACATGCAAGTAATTTAACATAAGGTAATGCAATTTACCAAAATCTCATGACCATAATTCATTCCATCAGAACTTTCCTTGAAATTAACATTCCACAAATTTTCTTAACATAAGCTTTGCGTACATACCTATACCATCTTGTAATAGTTTCATATTTATTCTCATCATTGACATACCCAATATGTAACACCCCTCACCCGTATCCAACACCAGAATAGGGCTCGAGGCATTATCTGAACTTTACACTTTCAGTATTCACAAAATTTCATGCCAATAATAAATGCAATCATCAAGCATTCATAAATCATACAATTATGCATATTAAGGGTTTACTTTAAGTTATCCGAACTTACCTGGTATTCATTTCAGAGATATGTTTTGGTTATTCCGAAACCTTAAGTTTACCACGATCGACCTTCGGGATTTGTTCCTCAGGGTCTATATAGCCAAATTAACTCATTAATACCCCACATTATACATTTCAAGTTTAATATCTACCCTAGTCCAAATAACCGTTTTGCCCCTAACCTTTCTTATTTTTACGATTTAGTCCCTATGCTCGTATAATGAAACTCATGCACTTTTTATCTTACCCAAGCCTAGCCGAACACTTTTCCTTCTTATAGTAGCCCACATTTTTCATTATTTTCTCATTTCTACCACACATTTACATCTTTTGCAAAATAGTCCTTATAAGGGTTTCTCATGAAAATCAACTAGGAAAAGGTGTTTAATATACATTCATCTTTCATATTCCTCCATAATCCATCAAAATAAAAACAACTCATGCATGGGTAAATTTTTAAACATGAACCCTAGCATCAAAAATGGGTAGAAATGGAGAGAGCAAGCTACCGGGATTTCAAAAATACAAATAGCATGAAAAACTGGGCTTGGGTGCACTTACTATTGAGCTTGGAAAGCTTGAAACCCTAACTATGGAGAACCCCAAATTTTTAGCTGGATGAAGGAGAAAATGGCTGATTTTGGCTTGATTTTTCCCATTTTAATTCATTAAAATAACAAATGACCAAAATGCCCTTATACCCTTTCTTTAAAATTTCATCCATGCAAGCCCATTTTTGTCCAAAAATTTAGAATTTGGGAAAATTGCTCTCCAAGACCTCCTAATTCATAATCTAAAGCAATTTCATACAAATTGCTTCTAGAATCTAAGTTTTGCAATTTATTCAATTTAGTCCCTAATTTCCAATAGGACACCTTATACTTAGAATTTCTTCATGAAACTTTAACACATGCATATACTAATATTCTAGGCCTCATAATAATCATGAAATAAATATCTTGATGTCAGATTTGTGGTCCCAAAACCACTATTCTGACTAGGCCCTATTTCAAAATGTTACATTTCTCCTCCCTTAGGGACTTTCGTCCTCGAAAGGCTTACCAGAAAATAGATTCGGATATTGACTTCTCATGGTTTCTTCTACTTCCCATGTAGCCTCTTCTACACCATGTCGATGCCATAAAACTTTTACAAGAGCCACATCTTTATTTCTCAACTATTTAACTTCACGAGCCAATATCTTAACCGGTTCCTCTCCATAGATCATGTCTGGTCGAATTTCAATCTCAGTCGGTGAAATTACATGATAGGGGTCTGATCGGTATCTCCTTAACATGGATACATGAAACACATCATGAATCTTTTCCAGTTCAGGTGGCAACGCCAAACGATAGGCTAACGGTCCAATTCTTTTGTGATGATCTCGTAGGGTCCGATAAATCGTGGACTCAGTTTACCTTTCTGACCAAATCTTAATACCTTTTTCCATGGAGATACTTTCAAGAATACTCTATCTCCAAATTGAAACTCAATTTCCTTTCTTTTCAAATCAGCATAAGACTTTTTCCTATCTGATGCAGCTTTTAAACAATCCCGTATCACTTTAACTTTTTCTTCAGTTTCTTTGATCAGATCAACCCCATGAATCTGATTTTCCTTAAGTTCTATCCAGTATAATGGAGTTCGACACTTCCTACCATACAAGGCCTCATAAGGTGCCATCTTCAAACTTGTTTGGAAACTATTGTTGTAGGCAAACTCTAACAATGGCAGGTATTTTTCCCAATTACCCTGAAATTCAAGGATGCAACAACGCAACATGTCCTCGAGAATCTGAATCATCTGCTCAGACTGACCATCGGTCTGAGGATGAAAAGCTGTACTAAAACTCAACTTCATACATAAGGCTTCTTGTAACTTCTTCCAGAATCTTGAAGTGAACCTCGGGTCTCTATCCGAAATAATCGACAGTGGTACTCCTTGTAATCTTACTCTCTAAGAAATGTACAAATCAGCCAATCTATCAAGAGAATAATCCATCCTTACCGGAATGAAATGAGCCGACTTTGTCAATTTATCCACTATAACCCATATGGCACCTTTCTTTTTCGGAGTCATACGTAGTCCTGTCACGAAGTCCATGGTAACTCTATCCCACTTCCATTTGGGGACCATTACAGGCTGTAACAAACCTGAATGCACTTGATGTTCAACTTTAACTTGCTGACATACTAGGCATTTTGATACAAATTCAGAAACATCTCTTTTCATGCTGCTCCACAGTATATCTTCTTAAATTGTTGTACATCTTAGTACTTCCCGGGTGAGTAGACAAACGGCTGTTATGGGCTTCTTGCAAAATCTCCCGAATAAGTTCATTGTCTTTGGGTACACAAACCCTATCTCTAAACATTAAGCATCCATCAGGATTGATTCAGAAATCTGATTCAACACCAGACTCACATTGAGCCCTTTTTGCTTGCAAGTCATCATCATTAAACTGAGCATCATGAATTTCCTGCAGAAATGTCGGCCTAGCCTCCAGCTCGGCCAAAACTGAACCATCATCAAGCAATGTCAAACGAGCATCCATAGCTCTCAAAGCATACAAATATTTCCTACTCAATGCATCGACGACCACATTCGCCTTTCCCGGGTGATGGTCGATAATCAAATCATAATCCTTAATTAGTTCTAGCCATCTCCGCTATCTCAAATTTAATTCTTTCTGAGTCATCAAGTATTTTAAACTCTTGTAGTCCGTGAATATACGGCAATTCTCGCAATACAAATTTTTAAGGCAAAAACAATAACAGCTAGCTCTAGGTCGTGGGTTGGATAATTCTTCTCGTGGGGCTTCAATTGCCGTGAAGCATAGGCTATCACCTTGCCATCTTGCATAAGCACACAACCCAATCCATTTAAGGATGCACCACTGTAGACCAAAAATTCTTTTCCCGATTCAGGTAGCACTAAAACAGGAGCTTCGGTCAGCAATGTCTTTAACTTTTCAAAACTTTGTTGACACTTCTCCGTCCATTGAAACTTAACGTCTTTCTGTAGTAACTTCTTCATCGGAGTCGCTATTATGGAAAATCCTTTTACAAACCTTCGATAGTAACCGGCTAAGCCCAAAAAGCTTCTAACCTCGGTTACATTCTTAGGCGATTTCCATTCAACAATTATAGAAATCTTACTTGTATAAACTCGGATGCCTTCACCCGAAACTATATGACCCAAAAATCCAACTTCCTGGAGCTAAAACTCACTCTTGCTAAACTTAGCATATAGTTGCTTTTCCCGCAAGGTATGCAACACAATTCTCAGGTGCTTCGCATGCTCTGTCTCATATTTAGAGTAGATCAAAATGTCGTCAATAAGCACAACGACAAACTTATCCAAATATGGCTGAAAGATTCTATTCATTAGATCCATAAATACAGCTAGTGCATTCGTCAGCCCAAACGACATGACAAGAAATTCATAATGGTCATACCTCGTTCTGAAAGCTGTCTTGGGTACATCCGAGTCTTTAACTCGCAGCTGATAATAGCTAGACCTTAAGTCTATCTTAGAGAATACAATGGCTCCTCTCAACTGGTCAAACAAATTATCAATCCTTGGCAAAGGATACTTATTCTTGATAGTTACCTTGTTCAGTTGTCGATAATCGATATGTAACCTCATCGTACCATCTTTCTTTTTTACAAACAACACAGGGGCACCCCGAGGTGAAAAACTTGGCCTAGCAAATACTTTATTTGTTAGCTCTTGCAACTGTGCTTTTAACTCCTTCAACTCTGTAGGTTCCATTCTGTACGGGGAAATAGAAATGGGAGTCGTCTTTGCACCAATTCAATACCAAACTTTTTTTCCCTTTCAGGAGGTAATCTGGATAATTCCTCCGGAAACACATCTGGGTACTCACAAACTATCGGCACAGACTCAATCTTCAATTCAGTTTCCTTAGTGTTCATCACAAATTCAAGGTAGGCTTCGTATCTTTTCCTCATATATCTCTGAGCAACCATCACCGTGATTACAACTGGCGATGAACCCAATTCTCTTGATTCAACCCATAAAGTCTTACCATCCGAGCATTTCAACTTAATGTACTTACTACCACAATTCACTGTTACATCATGAAGGCCTAACCAATCTATACCAAGTATTACATCAAATTCATTAAATGGTAACAACATAAGGTTAGCCGGGAAACAACGACCTTGAATTGTCAAAGGACAATTCTTACATATTTTATCAACTTGAACCGACTTGCCTAGTGGGTTCGACACTCTAATAATATCTTTCGTATGTTCAACAGGTATGTTCATACTAGACGCCAATCTTATGTAGATATATGAATGCACTAACCCCGGGTCAATTAAAGCAACAACACTTATATTGAAAAGAGAAAAGGTACCCGTAATAACATTAGGAGCAGTGGCTTCCTCTCGGGCACGTATCGGATACGTTCTTGCTGTAATATCCTGATTTTGGGCCTAGTCAGAATAGTGGTTTCATGACCACAAAATCCGAGTTAGAAATAATTATTTTATGATTATTTTAAGGTCTATGATATGATTTCATGATTGAATGAAAATTTCGTGAAGAAATTTTATGCATAAAGTGCTTAAATTGAAATTAGGGACTAAATCGAATAATTTGCAAAACTTGCATTCTAGAAGTTTCTAGTATGAAATTGTTTTGAAATATTAATTAGGAGGTCTTAAATAGCAATTTTACCAATTTCTAAGTCTATGGACAAAATTGGACATGGATGGAATTTTGGAAAGTTTAGTAGTAAGGGCATTTTGGTCATTTAGGGTAAAATGAATTAAAATACAAAATTAAAGCCAATTTTGCTCATCTTCAACCCCATGGCCGAATATAGCAAGGAGAAACCATGGCTAGGGTTTTCAAGCTTCCAAGCTCGATTGTAAGTCCGTTCTAGCCTCGTTTTTAATGATTTTTACGTTTTGGAGTCCTAGTACGATTTAGCTTATGCTAGCAATAATTTAACCTAGGGTTTATATTTGGAAAAATACCCATAGGTGAAATTTGTGTATTTTGGTGTTTTATGATAGAATATGAGGTTTTAAATTATGTTAGATAACTTGTGCTACTCGGTTTTAAGTGAAAACGAGCAAAAGGGCTTAATCGGTAAAAATACCTAATAGTCATAAGTACATGTTAGAGTGAGAATTTGATGTTGCCATAGAAGGGAAAAATGATCAGCATGTCATAAAACATAATAAAATAGGCTGAAGTTTAATTTACGAGCTTTGGGGCAAAAGTGTAAATATGCAAAAGTTTAGGGGCAAAATTGTAATTTTTCCAAAATATGATTTTGGGTCAATTTGAATAATGTGAGTCCTAATTAGACTATATTTTAAATGATAGAGCAAGGAAAACTAAAATTCAGGCTAAAATAGGGAAAATACCAAGTTGTGGACGAAATGGTAAAAGTAGCCATTTTCGCATACGAGGTAAGTTCATGTGTAAATGTAGTAACATAATTGTCATTTTAAGCAATTTAATGTTGTTTATATGATATGATGCTGATTATTATCATGAAATATTATGCTTTGTGGTTATTGTTGAATAATATGTAATTATGTGAATTACTTGATGAGTATGAACTATCACCGAAGTATCAATTTCGATATTCCGTGGAAGATGGCAAAGATGTGTGATCGAGGAAAACGCCCATTTGAACCTTAGGAATAGATTAGGATACAAGTGACATGTTACTAGGATGTTTGGGCATCCAAACTCGTTGAGTTGAGTCCGAGTTCACTTATGGATGCGAATGTCCGAACTCATTGAGTTGAGTCCGAGTTCACTTATGGATGCGAATGTCTGAACTCGTTGAGTTGAGTCCGAGTTCGTGAGATGTAACTAGGCATCTGAACTCGTTGAGTTGAGTCCGAGTTCACTCATGGATGCAAACGCCCGAGCTCGTTGAGTTGAGTCCGAGTTCGCTTATGGGCGGGTTACATAGTAGCTTGGCTACATATGTGGCACTTATGTGCAAACTTTCCATGTATCCGAATTATATTCCGATGTGTTCAACGGGTAAAGTTCTACTCAAATGGAGGAATACTCAGGATGAAAGGGACGTATTGGTAAGTGTTGTGAAATGAATACTTTGAACAGGTATGTACTTAACCCCAGGTTGAAAACTTGATATAACAACAATATGGTAAGATGATAAATGAAAATGTGATATGAATGTCTTGGTGATGATTATGCAAATGATGTTTTATGTTTGCTTATATGGTTATGTTACTTGCTATTTGCATGTGAACTTACAAAGCATTTATGCTTACTCCCTCCTTTACATTCCTTGTAGTGTTGACAAGCCAGCTCGGAAATCGGGAACGGTCGGAGGCATGCTCACACTATATCCGTATACCATCTTGGCATAATGGCTTGCATATTTTGAGTATGGCATGTATAGCATTATAATCATTTTTTATATATGGTCTTATGATATTGTTATTGAGTGGTATGGAAATGCTTGGTAATGATTAGCCATTGGAATGGCTAGTCATGATCATATTTGGTGTTATGTATGCTAAATTACTAGCTAATCCATGGAAAACATGAAATAGGTAAAATTTACCATAAAATAGATTCAGACAGCAGCAGTGACGTGAGTTTGAAAAAGCATTAAAAATAGTAGAGATACAATTAGATGGTGAATAAAATATGGAATTGAATAATTAAGAGTCTATTTTCATATGGATGGAACAAAACAGGTATATGAGTTATATTTTATGAGATGTTTAAATTTTTGTGAAACAGGGCCAGAGCGATTTCTAGATCCCCTATTCTGACTTTGAAAATTCACCATAAATTTTTTAAATATAATTAGAAGTCATGATTTATATGTACAGATTCCTTATTGAGTCTAGTTTTATTAGAAACAAATGACATAGTCATTGAATCTCTGTATAGGAGATGTCTGATTAGTAATACACGAGGTCGAAGCAATGAACCTCAAACAGGGAGACTTTAACTAATAAACTGTACTAATTGGCTTCACCAAAAATTCTAGAAAAAAATTAGTAAATAGATATATGAGTCTAGTTTCTGTGACACCCCTAATGTGACCCTAGTCGGAAAGTGGTTTCGGGACCACAAAACCGGGTCACAAAAATAATTAGATGTTATATTCTGTGCTTATTATATGTGGGATTTGTATGTGTGAATATTTCGTGCCTTGATTTTATCAATTAGGTGCTAATTTATAAGAAAGGACCCATGTGAGAAGACTTGAAAATGTGATAGGTGAAATTTAAAGTGGCCAAATAATGCATGAATTATTGACATGAGGGACTTGCATGTCAAATTAGCCAAAAATCTAAATGGTGGCCGGCCATGCTATGGGGTAAGGCATATTGTAGACATATTATGTTAAAAGGTGTGGGAAGAATAATAAATAAAGAAGGGAGTGGGAGGAGAAACCAAAGTTGTCTCCCCCCTTGCCGTGAATGGAAAAAGAAAGACTCAACTTTCATTTTCTATCTTGCTTCCTTGTCTCTTGCAAAGGAAGCTAGAGAAGATAGGCCACTGCATGTAGTGGAAAACCATGGAATTTGTTTGCTTCTAAGTTGAAATTTTCAAGTAGAAGGCTAAAAGAGGAAATCGGTTCTCTTTGGCGAATTGAAAAGAGAAGAAGGAGGATGGTGCTCATCTTCTTCTCATGCCACTCTCTAACCGAAACAAAGATGAAAGGAAGGGAAAACTTACCTAGAGCAATTCGGCCTTCATCTTTAGCTATTAGGAGGTAAGCTTTGAATTTGTTGATTTGGCTTTATAATATGCTAAGTTAAGTTGTGGATGCACTCTTGGTAATGTCAAGAAAGTTGAGATTTCTTATGGTGATTTGAGCATAATGCCAATGTTTGTGTTTATTGTTTGTGTTTTCAACTATTTTGGAGATATGTTTTATGGTAAATATGCTTGTGGTGTTTGGTTTTGTGATTTGGTAATGAGAAATGCTAGGTATAATATACAATCGGTATTATGGTTAGTTCATTTTGGAGAAAAAAATTAGATAATGGGATGGATTAAGTGTGAGTGATTCTATTATTCGCTTGACTAAATAGGTGAGGTAATGAGTTTGACATATTGATATGTTTTGTATTTGTGATAGTTATTAGTAGCTTTGGTAAAGGAGTAATGTTCATTAAATGTATATTTGGCTATGATGGTGAGTTGTTTTAAAAGTGTTTTATGGCATGATTTATGTGATGGAAATAATAGATAATATGTACGTGAGCATTCGGCTATTGTTTTAGGTTCAAGTTGACGAGTATGAAAAATTAGTCTTATATGCATAAGTAGTTAGCAAAGTGGTTAAGCTACCGAATTTAATTATTAAATGAGTTCTAAGCTTGCTGAATTTTGAGATGTGATTGGGAGTGAATTTGACATGAGCATATTTTGTTAATGATATATTGATAAATGTTGAGTTATGATACCATGAAATGAACTTAATTATCAAATTGTCGAATGCGTTTATAATTAAGTGAGGTTAATAATAGAGCAATGAGTGGCTAGTAGAATCTAGTAGTCTTCTTGTTATATTCGGCCATGAGTTTGTATAATTGGTTGGTAATAGATTAAATTTGTTTATGCAAGCTCAAGAGCTTAGGAGTCTAATTCGGAAAAAAGAGAACAAGCTACCTAACCGAATAGTCGATTTGTAACCGTTCGGCAATTCCCGAGGTAAGTTATTAAGTATATGAGTTTGATTCCTTTGTAAGTTTTAAGTGATTAAACGTTGAGTAAATTCAATCATAATAGGACATAATGAGTTGATTTAATAAGATATGATGTGGCCATGATATGTCTTAAACCCAAATGGTAAGTTCATAAGTGTTTGGACTTGGAAATTTAAGAGCAAATTGTGATAATTTGCTTGAACAGTAGCAGTAATGTGATTTTAGAAAATCACTATAAATTGTCGGTGTGGAATTATAGGCTGAGTAAAATATGTAATCAAAGCTTAGTTGGTCTAGTTTCTTATAAAAGAGACTGTGGAAGCAAAGAAATTTTCTATAAAGAGATATTTAAAGTTGTGCGAGACAGTGTCGGATTGACTCCGAAATTCCCTGATTTGTTTTTGGAAAATCATTATAATTTGTACAAAAATGGTTATAAGATAAGATTTATATGCTTAGACTCCTTAATGAGTCTAGTTTCAAATGGAATCAAATAGAACACATTATGAATTCTGTACAATGAAAAATTCGATTCAGAGCGAAGAGTGGTCAGATTAGTCAAACAGTGAAACAGGGAAACTTTAAGAAAAATCTGGTATTGATTGGCCAAACCTAAAATTCTGAAAATTTTATGGGTGAAAGATACATGAGTCTACATTCGGGGAAAATTGACGGCAATTGATTTTGAGTTTTGTAGCTCCAGTTATAAACAACTTAATGACTGTTGGTCAGAAAAACTGCTTGTAGTGAATATGTGATTTTGTTGTAAACTTTGATGAAACTATTTGAGTTGCTTATAAGCTATTGCTGCAATTGATGTACAAGAAAAATATGAAATATGTATGATATACATATATGTGTGATAAGGCCTAATGGCCGATGTGGTGAATGTGAAAGTGTACGATATGTGATGAGGCCTAATGGCCGATGTGGTGAATGTGAAAGTGTATGTATATGTGATGAGGCCTAATGGCCAATGTAAAATATATGTGTGATATGCATATGTGGTAAAGCCGAATGGCTAATGTGAATGTTGTAACATGTGATTAAATGTACATGAAACTTGAATATGTTCAGGCGAGACCCGATGACTACGTGTGGAGGTTATGACCGGGTAAGACCCGATGACTACGTGTGGAGATTATGACCGGGTAAGACTTCTTTTATAAGAATTGCTTATAAAAATACGCAATGCGAAAGGTCAAACAGGTATGTACTCCAAGTTTATATGTGAGCTTGATTTAAACCAAACCATAAGGTAGTTATGTGATGTATACGAGAGCAATCTATGAGACTATTCCTATGATTATGATGAGATGTGCATATTTGGGTAAAGGGGTGGTATGCTCGAAGGAAGAGTGAAATAAAAATACGAACAACTATGTTATAACTTGATTGTTATCTGTTGGCACTGCTTGAAACTTACTAAGCATTGTAATACTTACTCGTGTACCTTGTTTCCTCTGTTTTATAGATCTCAATTGGAAGCTACAGGCTCGGGGATCGTCAAGAACTAGTCACACTATCACTATCCTTTGTTTGGTATCGCTATGTTTTGGAATATCTTATGGCATGTATAGAATAGACTAGTAGCGAGGGGGATATTCGGTTAATGTATATAAGCCATGCGAAAATGGCTTTAAGTATACTTTGATCATAGCATCGTAATCATTTTGTATGTCGTCCATCAAGAAGTATGGAAATGTTGGTAACGGTTAGTCATGGGAATGGTTATTCATGATCATTTTTGGTATATGTATGACAAACTCTAGTTGATCCATGGAGGATCATGAAATAGGTAAAGTTTACCTCAAAAATAAATGCTGGCAGCAGCAGTGATGTGAATGTGAAAAATCTCTAAAATAGTAAGAATGGAATTAAATAGTGAATAAATTATGTAAATGAACCTTGATGAATATACTTTCATATGGAAGAAACGAAACGGTCATATGAGTTGTATGTTAAGAGATATTTAGGTTTTCGTGAAACAGGGCCAGAACGGTTTCTGGATTCTCTGTTCCGAATTTGGAAATTCATTGTAAATTAACCAGAGGTAATTAGGAGTCATGCCATATATGTATAGATTCCTCTTTGAGTCTAGTTTCTATAGAAACAAACGGCATCAGTATTGAAGCCCTGTACAGGAGATATCCAAATCGTAACGCATGAAGGTCAGTGTAGTCGCACCCTGTAACAGGGGAGGCTTTAACTAATAAACTGCACTAATTGGCCAGACCAAAATTCTAGAAAAAATCTGTAGATGGATATATGAGCCTAGTTTCGGGGAAAATTATGAATCTGATTTTGAGTTGTGGAACTCAAGATATGATTTTTTAAAGTGACAGATACGCAGTTAGCCAACCGCCGGAAATTTTTTAAAATGGACCGTGAAAGTGAATGGTTTAAGCGTTAACCTCGTGTCCGACTCCGACAGCGGACTCGGTGCACGGGTGTTACAATTTTATTGGTATCGAGCTACGGTTTAGTCGATTCTAGGACTAACGTAGCACGCGTGAGTCTATTTATACATGCCATGAAGTGATAAAATGATAGTGTGATGATTTTTGACTATTAAAATGTGGTTGCTGTATTGTAATGAATCTTGATCCCGATCGAGCTGTAGCAAGCTTCTGACTATGAGAATTTGTGATATAACTTCACTTAGATACGCCTAAATTATTAAGTTGATCAGGTACGTATCATGTACTCGTATTTGAATTTTGATTTGGATTGAATTAAGGGTATAGGTGATGCAACTTTGAAAGAGTGTTATGACTATAAATGTGATTTTTGTATGTGGCTATGGAACTGGAAGTTGAGTGGTCGATAAGCATGTTGTGTTTGTATTCAAGTAATGTAAATGATATACAAATGTGTATTGCTATATGTGTATATGTACATGGGAATTGAGAGTGATGTATCCGGACTAAGTTCCGAGGAGCAATCATACTAGTGACGTGTATTCGGGCCTTCGTGCCTACTAGGCTTCGTGCCGGTAATTTGAGCAAAATTTAAGTGTTCATTTCTATACGAATTCAAACTTAAATGAGATGATATGTTTAAAAGTGTACATATATGATGTTTTATAGACTTGGTTAAGTCCTTTCAATGGGTAATAACGAATGAATATGGGCATTACGTGTGCGAATGATTAGAGGCACTGTGTGTGCAAATTCCGTTAACCGAGGCACTATGTGTGCGAGATCAGTAATCGAGGCACTGTTTGTGCGAGATCGATGTCGAGGCAATGTGTGTGCGAGATCGATGTCGAGGCAATCGTGTGTGCGAGATCGAGAATCGAGGCACCGTGTGTGCGAGATCGATGTCGAGGCTTGTGTGTGCGAGATCGAGAATCGAGGCACCGTGTGTGCGTAGATCGAATCGAGGCACCGTGTGTGTGCGAGATCGAATCGAGGCACCGTGTGTGCGAGATCGATGTCGAGGCACCGTGTGTGCGAGATCGAATCGAGGCACCGTGTGTGCGAGATCGAGAATCGAGGCATCGTGTGTGCGAAATCGATGTCGAGGCACTATGTGTGCGAGATCGATGAATTGAGGCACTGTGTGTACGAAGTTTTCAACAGAGCACTAAGTGTGTGAAATGAGACTCATGTAAGACCTCGTCTGGGACGAAGGCATTGATTTGAGATAATGTGTAAGACCATGCAGGACATGGCATCGGCTCGAGATGTGAGAATATGTAAGACCATATCTAGGATATGGCATTGTAAGAGCTATATGTGCTTGAATTAGTTGAGCCCTTACAAGTAAGTATTCGCTCGATTGATAAACGAGCTACGGCCTTTGGCTAAGTTGATCTTATGTGTATGAACATAAGGGTTGGTAATGTGAAGTAAGTTCTTGAGTGAATAGAGCTTAACTTATGATTGGATTAGGTCATGTTTTAAGCAAATCAAATCATGCTCTTGGTGTGTGGCTATTGAGCGAAATTGTAAATATGATGAGTGTCTTGTGTATGAGCTTTGGTAATGAAAATGTAATAAGAATGTGTATTGATTGGTTGATATATGTGCTTGGTTATTCGAATGGTATCCGGCTAAATCTCAAGGCGTTTGTGCTAAGTTACTAAATCCGGGCTAATTCCCGAAGGCAATTGTGCAAATCACTATAACCGGGCTATGTCCCGAGAACAATCGAGCGAGTCGCTATATCCGGTTAAATCCCGAAGGTACGTGATTCTGAAATGAACAATCTTGCTGTAAAAATTTCAGCTAATACGCTTGCAAAAATTTCAGCAACGAGGTATGTTCGTATGTGCTGAATGAATCAAATGTTCAGGTGTGTGGAAGTTGAATATTGAGATACGATGGAGTTATAAAGGATAATTATTGGGATGTTTGAGTATATGTGTATTTTCGCCAAGTTACGACTTATACATGGATGAAAATGTGGGTTACAAATATGTGGGTGGATGATGTGAATTATACATGTTAGTATGTGCTTGATATGTGTTTGAAATGCAATTGTGAATTAAATTAAGTGATTATTGCTTATGAAATCAAGGAAATGAGATATATGTGCATACTTGTAGAAATGTTTATGTATTTGTTTTGAGATAGGAAAATGATTTTATAGATCGATGTGAAATCAATAATGAATTACAATTGCTATCGATGAGCTAATGTTTATATGAATATAATTCAATAAGAGGACGCTATTCTAAACTATGCATCGGTAGAAATTTTCGGGGACGAAAATTTTTTTTATGTGGGGGAGAGTTGTGACACCCCTAATGTGACCCTAGTCGGAAAGTGGTTTGGGACCACAAAACCGGGTCACAAAAATAATTAGATGTTATATTCTGTGCTTATTATATGTGGGATTTGTATGTGTGAATATTTCGTGCCTTGATTTTATCAATTAGGTGCTAATTTATAAGAAAGGACCCATGTGATAAGACTTGAAAATGTGATAGGTGAAATTTAAAGTGGCCAAATAATGCATGAATTATTGACATGAGGGACTTGCATGTCAAATTAGCCAAAAATCTAAATGGTGGCCGGCCATGCTATGGGGTAAGGCATATTGTAGACATATTATGTTAAAAAGGTGTGGGAAGAATAATAAATAAAGAAGGGAGTGGGAGGAGAAACCAAAGTTGTCTCCCCCCCCCCTTGCCGTGAATGGAAAAAAGAAAGACTCCAACTTTCATTTTCTATCTTGCTTCCTTGTCTCTTGCAAAGGAAGCTAGAGAAGATAGGCCGGCTGCATGTAGTGGAAAACCATGGAATTTGTTTGCTTCTAAGTTGAAATTTTCAAGTAGAAGGCTAAAAAGAGGAAATCGGTTCTCTTTGGCCGAATTGAAAAGAGAAGAAGGAGGATGGTGCTCATCTTCTTCTCATGCCACTCTCTAACCGAAACAAAGATGAAAGGAAGGGAAAACTTACCTAGAGCAATTCGGCCTTCATCTTTAGCTATTAGGAGGTAAGCTTTGAATTTGTTGATTTGGCTTTATAATATGCTAAGTTAAGTTGTGGATGCACTCTTGGTAATGTCAAGAAAGTTGAGATTTCTTATGGTGATTTGAGCATAATGCCAATGTTTGTGTTTATTGTTTGTGTTTTCAACTATTTTGGAGATATGTTTTATGGTAAATATGCTTGTGGTGTTTGGTTTTGTGATTTGGTAATGAGAAATGCTAGGTATAATATACAATCGGTATTATGGTTAGTTCATTTTGGAGAAAAAAATTAGATAATGGGATGGATTAAGTGTGAGTGATTCTATTATTCGCTTGACTAAATAGGTGAGGTAATGAGTTTGACATATTGATATGTTTTGTATTTGTGATAGTTATTAGTAGCTTTGGTAAAGGAGTAATGTTCATTAAATGTATATTTGGCTATGATGGTGAGTTGTTTTAAAAGTGTTTTATGGCATGATTTATGTGATGGAAATAATAGATAATATGTACGTGAGCATTCGCTATTGTTTTAGGTTCAAGTTGACGAGTATGAAAAATTAGTCTTATATGCATAAGTAGTTAGCAAAGTGGTTAAGCTACCGAATTTAATTATTAAATGAGTTCTAAGCTTGCTGAATTTTGAGATGTGATTGGGAGTGAATTTGACATGAGCATATTTTGTTAATGATATATTGATAAATGTTGAGTTATGATACCATGAAATGAACTTAATTATCAAATTGCGAATGCGTTTATAATTAAGTGAGGTTAATAATAGAGCAATGAGTGGCTAGTAGAATCTAGTAGTCTTCTTGTTATATTCGCCATGAGTTTGTATAATTGGTTGGTAATAGATTAAATTTGTTTATGCAAGCTCAAGAGCTTAGGAGTCTAATTCGGAAAAAGAGAACAAGCTACCTAACCGAATAGTCGATTTGTAACCGTTCGGCAATTCGAGGTAAGTTATTAAGTATATGAGTTTGATTCCTTTGTAAGTTTTAAGTGATTAAACGTTGAGTAAATTCAATCATAATAGGACATAATGAGTTGATTTAATAAGATATGATGTGGCCATGATATGTCTTAAACCCAAATGGTAAGTTCATAAGTGTTTGGACTTGAAATTTAAGAGCAAATTGTGATAATTTGCTTGAACAGTAGCAGTAATGTGATTTTAGAAAATCACTATAAATTTTCGTGTGGAATTATAGGCTGAGTAAAATATGTAATCAAAGCTTAGTTGGTCTAGTTTCTTATAAAAGAGACTGTGGAAGCAAAGAAATTTTCTATAAAGAGATATTTAAAGTTGTGCGAGACAGTGTCGGATTGACTCGAAATTCCCTGATTTGTTTTTGGAAAATCATTATAATTTGTACAAAATGGTTATAAGATAAGATTTATATGCTTAGACTCCTTAATGAGTCTAGTTTCAAATGGAATCAAATAGAACACATTATGAATTCTGTACAATGAAAAATTCGATTCAGTAGCGAAGAGTGGTCAGATTAGCCAAACAGTGAAACAGGGAAACTTTAAGAAAAATCTGGTATTGATTGGCCAAACCTAAAATTCTGAAAATTTTATGGGTGAAAGATACATGAGTCTACATTCGGGGAAAATTGACGGCAATTGATTTTGAGTTTTGTAGCTCCAGTTATAAACAACTTAATGACTGTTGGTCAGAAAAACTGCTTGTAGTGAATATGTGATTTTGTTGTAAACTTTGATGAAACTATTTGAGTTGCTTATAAGCTATTGCTGCAATTGATGTACAAGAAAATATGAAATATGTATGATATACATATATGTGTGATAAAGCCTAATGGCCGATGTGGTGAATGTGAAAGTGTACGATATGTGATGAGGCCTAATGGCCGATGTGGTGAATGTGAAAGTGTATGTATATGTGATGAGGCCTAATGGCCAATGTAAAATATATGTGTGATATGCATATGTGGTAAAGCCGAATGGCTAATGTGAATGTTGTAACATGTGATTAAATGTACATGGAACTTGAATATGTTCCGGCGAGACCCGATGACTACGTGTGGAGGTTATGACCGGTAAGACCCGATGACTACGTGTGGAGATTATGACCGGTAAGACTTCTTTTATAAGAATTGCTTATAAAAATACGCAATGCTGAAAGGTCAAACAGGTATGTACTCCAAGTTTATATGTGAGCTTGATTTAAACCAAACCATAAGGTAGTTATGTGATGTATACGAGAGCAATCTATGAGACTATTCCTATGATTATGATGAGATGTGCATATTTGGGTAAGGGGTGGTATGCAGAAGGAAGAGTGAAATAAAAATACGAACAACTATGTTATAACTTGATTGTTATCTGTTGGCATCGCTTGAAACTTACTAAGCATTGTAATGCTTACTCCGTGTACCTTGTTTCCTCTGTTTTATAGATCTCAATTGGAAGCTACAGGCTCGGGGATCGTCAACAACTAGTCACACTATCACTATCCACCTGTTTGGTACTGCTATGTTTTGGAATATCTTATGGCATGTATAGAATAGACTAGTAGCGAGGGGGGATATTCTGGTTAATGTATATAAGCCATGCGAAAATGGCTTTAAGTATACTTTGATCATAGCACTGTAATCATTTTGTATGTCGTCCATCAAGAAGTATGGAAATGTTGGTAACGGTTAGTCATGGGAATGGTTATTCATGATCATTTTGGTATATGTATGACAAACTCTAGTTGATCCATGGAGGATCATGAAATAGGTAAAGTTTACCTCAAAAATAAATGCTGGCAGCAGCAGTGATGTGAATGTGAAAAATCTCTAAAAATAGTAAGAATGGAATTAAATAGCGAATAAATTATGTAAATGAACCTTGATGAATATACTTTCATATGGAAGAAACGAAACGGTCATATGAGTTGTATGTTAAGAGATATTTAGGTTTTCGTGAAACAGGGCCAGAACGGTTTCTGGATTCTCTGTTCCGACTTTGGAAATTCATTGTAAATTAACCAGAGATAATTAGGAGTCATGCCATATATGTATAGATTCCTCTTTGAGTCTAGTTTCTATAGAAATAAACGGCATCAGTATTGAAGCCCTGTACAGGAGATATCCAAATCGTAACGCATGAAGGTCAGTGTAGTCGCACCCTGTAACAGGGAGGCTTTAACTAATAAACTGCACTAATTGGCCCGACCAAAATTCTAGAAAAAATCTGTAGATGGATATATGAGTCTAGTTTCGGGGAAAAATTATGAATCTGATTTTGAGTTGTGGAACTCAAGATATGATTTTTTTAAAGTGACAGATACGCAGTTAGCCAACTGCCTGGAAATTTTTTTTTAAAATGGACTGTGAAAGTGAATGGTTTAAGCCGTTAACCCCTCGTGTCCGACTCCGACAGCGGACTCGGGTACGGGGTGTTACAGTTTCAGTGAAAATTTACGGAATTGGATTTCTAGTTTCGTAACTCGAGAGATGAATTTTTAATCGACTATGACGCAGATTGTTAGCTTGACTGAAAATTTTAAAAATAAATTGTTTGAGCTGTTTAAGTAATGAATTAAGTCTGTTAACACCTCGTGTTCGACTCCGTCGACGGTCTCGGGTACGGGGCGTTACACTTGCTGGGGATCGAACTTCTGATTTTGTAGTGTCTTTAGTCACGACTCGACTGCCACTAGCACTCCCAGGGTATCTCGGTCTCGGGTACGGAATGGGAGCATTCGACTTTAGAGCTATTTCCTTATCTTTTTTAGCTCGTTTCGAGCAGTCTCTGAGAAAATGATCAAGAGAACCACATCTGGAACATGCGCCACTTTTCATTCGGCACTCTCGAAAGTGAAATTTGTTACAACTATTACACTTCGGTTTTTGATCATTTACCCTCCCCACACTAGTCACCATCGGGGAGGAAGACTTTTGACCTCGTCGCTTAGAGCTTCTTGATCTACTCGAATATCCCACTAATGAAGTGGAGTGTTCTTGTTGACTCCTGGCTTTCTTCGTGGAGAACGAGAGTGTTTTACCGCTAGGCCTCTTGCTCACAACTCGAGCATCTCTTTTAGCTTGTTTTCTTTCATTATTAAGTTCCTCAGCCTTCTTGGCTCGATTGGCCAATGCTGCAAACTCCCGTATTTCCAAGATCCTAATTAACAATTTGATGTCCTCATTCAAGCTTTCCTCGAAGCGTTTACACATTTTTGATTCAGTTTGGACCCATTCAGTTGCGTACTGACTTAGTCGTACGAACTCTCTCTCATATTCCGCTACAGTCTTGTTACCTTGTTTAAGTTCCAGGAACTCCTTTCGCTTCGAGTCCAAAGACTGTTGGATAATTTATTTCTTCCTAAACTCTGATTGGAAGAAATCCCAAGTACTATTCTCTTTCGGCACTACCGAGGATACGATTTTCTAACAACTGTATGCAGTGTCATTGTAACACCCCGAACCCGAGACCATCGCCGGTGTCGGACACGAGGGGTTAGCAAGCCAAGTTCACTTGTTTTGCCCATCCATTGGACATTTCCAGTCAGGCTGGAAAAACTGCATCACTGTCGCCTTAAAAATCATATCTCGAGTTTCAAAACTCGGAAACTGGTTTCGTAAATTTTCCCTGAATTTAGACTCATATATCCATCCATGGATTTATTTCTAGAATTTTTGGTCGGGCCAATTGGTACAGTTTATTAGTTAAAGTCACCCATGTTACAGGGATCGACTGCTCTGACCTTCACGTGGTATAACTTGAATATCTCTCTGTACAGGGCTTTAATTCTGGTGCCGTTTGTTTCTAATGAAACTAGACTCAAAATGGAATCTGTAAATATAAGGTATGTCTCCTAATTCTTTCTGGATAATTTATAGTAAATTTTTAAAGTTGCGACAGGGAACCCAGAAACCGTTCTGGCCCTGTCTTACAATAGCTTTAATATCTCTTAACATGTAACTCCTATGACCATTTCGTTTCTTCCATATGAAAATAGACTCATCAATGTTCATTTACATAGCTGATTCACTATTTAATACCATTCCTACAAATTTTGGTGATTTTTCACATTCACGTTACTGCAGCTGGCAGCATCTGTTTTAAGGTAGGTCTTACCTATTTTGTAGTCTCCATGAACCAACTAGTCTTGCCTTACATAGGTCCACATATGATCATTTTAACCATGCCAATGGCTGATCATGTGACCAACATTCCCATTTCCAATTCATAGTCACATCATGACACCATATATATATATATACAAACCGCAAATAGTTTAAGTTGATACTTCACTATTACGAGCCATTTTCGCATGGCCGTATACATATACATCATAACATATTTAAACCAACAAGGGTAGTCCTATACATGCCATTTCAAGTTCAACCAAGAATTTATACCAAAATGGGGGCTTGATAGTGTGGATGACTTCGACTTCAACGATCCCGAATTCGATTGCTATCGAGCGAAATCTAGAAAACTGAGAGCCAAAGTAGCGGAGTAAGCATTTTTATGCTTAGTAAGTCTCAAGGAATATAATCAACTCTAATTACAGCAATACATTCACATAGTTAAATGCATCATTTCATTAATGCACATTCACATAATCATACTTACTTCACCATCCCAACTCTTATGTTCATACACAAATAACGGCTTCATTAAGGCCGATAACTCGTTCCATCATAGGAGCGGATATTCACACGCTCTTACTCCTAGCGCAAAGCACACACCGCACTTACCTTGTCATTGGGAAATTTCACAAGTGCATTAGTTGAAATTTTCCAGCAAGCTTATAATTTTCAAATCACATACCTTGAGTTTAACCGGATGTCGCTACTCGATCAATCGCCGGGACATAGCCCGGTTATGGTAACCCGCACCAAGGCCTACGGACTTAACCCGGATATCACGATTTGCACAAATGCCTTCGGTCTTAGCCCGGATAGAATGACTCATACGAATGCCTTCGGTCTTAGCCCGGATGTAGCCACTAGCACAATTGCCTTCGGTCTTAACCCGGTTATAATTTCCAGCATAATTGTCTTGGGCTTAGCCGGATATCATTCAATTTCTCATGCACACATACATCAATAATCATTGGACATACATATTTATTTTCGTTACTAAGGCTCAAACACAATTATAATCACTAACATAATCACCTTCGGGACTTAGCCCGGGTATCATTCGAATACTCATACACACATAAATCAATAATCAATACATTCATATTTCATTCCACATAATTCAAGTAAGGTCACTTCTTGAGGACTTACCTCGGATGTTGTCGAACGGCTTTTACGGCTATTCGATTACTTTTTCCTTCCCCTTGTCCAATTGTGGCCCTCTTAGCTCTTGAGCTAATTCAAACAAATTCAATTTATCAAAACCTCATTGTGCTAGCTTATGGCCGAATATGACAAGGAATTTAAATGGTCATATGGCCACCCTTTAGCTTGAATACACAATGGTCATGCACATTTTATACTACATCAAGCAATTCAATACAATTTATTCGAGCATCAAGGAAAAGCTAAGGCCTTCAATAGGCTACCCAAGGCCGAATATACTTGTCCATGTTGAGGCCAATTATGCACTTAATACCACACAAAACAGCATGCATTTTACTAGTTAATGCTTTGCATATTGTAGCTCAAAACTTACAATATAGCATCAAGCACTCATATGTGTGCTAGGCCGAATGTGCTTACAATTTCACAATTATTCTTCAACATCTTCTTCTTTAAACAAACTTATTCATCACTTCCTTCATAACCAAAACATCATGTGCAAACATATATATACATATATGAGCATGGCGAATTTCAAGGTGTCCATAGCCATCCAAAACACAAATTTTAACTAACATGCAAGAAGCATGAACCATGCTCATGAATGCATCATGGCGAATATGACAATCATGCTCCTTTTCAACTTCAATCATGATAAAACAAAAGAAAGCTCAAAATCTTACTCAAGAGTAGACAATCCATCATTGCATGCATCATCATCAAGCTTCACACTTAGCATGCAATGGCTTTATCACCATAACAACTTTGGCCAAATACCATTTCCATGGCTTAACAAAGATTTGAGCCATGGCTAACATGCACATCAAGTTAGCAACCAAACCATGCATGAAACTCCTAACACAACCTCATACATACCTTAATCTTGATGCAAACTTAGCCAAATCTCCTTCTAGATCTCTTCCAAACCAAGCATGAAGCAAAAATCCTCCTTCTTCCTTAGTTTTGGCTCAAAGAAAGGATGAACAAAATTTTTTTCTTTCCTTCTCTACAACTCACGGCAATGGGGGGGGATTACCACACTCACACACATTTTTTTTTTTCATTTTTTTATCACCCATACACCTTTGTTTATTATTTCACCCTAAGGCACCAACAAAACATGTTTCATGACATGTTTAGCCCATCCTCCCTTGTCATGGCCGCCACCACCTATAAAAGGGGAATTTGACATGCAAGTCCATTATTTTGCATGCATGCTTTAATTAGTCATCACACATTTCCTATCATACTTTCAAAGTTCATTACTAAGTCCTTTCTTGTGGAATTCACCCTTATAACACTAAATCAATCATCATAAAATGTCATACATGAGCACACATATTATAGGCATCAAAATAAATTTTAATTATTTTTATGCCTCGGTTTTGTGGTCCCGAGACCACCTTCCGACTAGGGTCAATTTTGGGTGTCACAACTCTCCCCACTTAAGAAATTTTCGTCCCAGAAAATCTTACCGTAAATAGGTTTGGATATCGCTCTTTCATAGAGTTCTCGGTCTCCCAAGTAGCTTCTTCTATCCGTGCTTGAGCCATAACACTTTTACTAGCGTAACCCGCTTGTTTCACAACTCTTTCACTTCTCGTGATAAGATACGAATCGGTTCTTCCTCATAACTCATATTAGCTTGAATTTCAATTTCGATGGACTAATCACGTGCGATGGATCGGATCTATAGCGTCAAAGCATCGAAACGTGAAAGACATCGTGAACCTTTTCGAGTTCAGGGGCAAAATCAAACGATATGCCTTGGATCGACTCGCTTCGGATATCTCATATGGCCCAACGAACCTCGGGCTCAACTTGCCCTTACGGTAGAATCGAGTATCTTTTTCCAAGGCGATACCTTGAGAAACACTTTATCACCCACCGATACTCGATATCCTTACGCTTCAGTCCGCGTCGACTTCTAACGATTGAGGCTATCTTGAGACTTTCACGGATTACTTTCACTTTCATTCAAAGCATCCCTAATCAAATCCACCGAAAATCTTGCTCTCACCGAGCTCGGTCCAAAACAATGGTGTACGGCATTTACGATCGTATAAGGCCTCGTAGGGTGCCATCTTAATACTTGATTGAAAGTCTGTTGTTGTAAGCGAATTCAATCAACGGCAAATACCGTTCCCATAAACCACTAAACTCGAGGACGCAACATCTTAACATATCCTCAAGTATCCGAATTATCCGCCGGATTGACCATCGGTTTGGGGTGAAAGGCGGTCTGAAATGCAACTTGGTACCCAAAGCTTCTTGCAACTTTTTCCAAAATCGCGAGGTAAATCTCGGATCTCTATCCGACACGATGGAAATAGGCACCCGTGTAATCTCACAACGAGAAACGTACAATTCAGCTAATTTGTCAATTGAAAAATCCGACGACGGGGACAAAGTGGGCCGACTTAGTCAATCGATCTACCACGACCCAAACCGCATCCTTCTTACTTGTCGACAATGGCGGTCCGGATACAAAGTCCATTGTGACTCGATCCCATTTCCACTCGGGTATCGTGATTGGTGAAGTAATCTCAAGGCACCGATGTTCCGCTTTCACTTGTTGACATATTAAACATCTCAAACAAAGTCGGAGATGTCTCGCTTCATACCATGCCACCAAAACCGACGTTTCAAATCATTGTACATCTTCGTACTCCCGGGTGGATTGCCATTCGCTACAATGGGCTTCATTGAATTATCGAAATGAGTTCAATTCTTTGGAACACACAGACGACTTTTGAACCTCAAACAATCGTCATCATCGATTTCAAACTCAATCCTTGTTTGGAACACACTCGGCCCGTTTGCAGCCAACTCGTCGTCGACTTTCGAGCTTCTCGAATTTGATGTATCAATAGTGGTTTGGCTTTCAATTCAGCTACTAACACACTATCGGATCGAGCAGACAAGTGCACGTTCATCGCTCGAAGCGAATAATGATTTACGACTCAAGGCATCCGCAACCACATTCGCCTTTCCCGGTGATAGTCAATGACCAGCTCGTAATCCTTTAACAGCTCGAGCCAACGTCTTTGTCGCAGATTTAAGTCTCTTTGGATCATCAAATATTTGAGACTTTTGTGATCCGAGTATACATGGCACCTTTCACCAAATAAGTAATGTCACCAAATCTTTAAGGCGAATACGATGGCGGCCAATTCGAGATCATGAGTCGGATAATTTTTCTCATGTGGCTTTAATTGCCTCGACGATAGGCCACAACTCGACCTTCTTGCATTAATCGCAACCTAACCCAAGTAGAGAGGCGTCGCTATAGATGACAAGCTCTTTGCGGACTCGGGTTGCACTAGAATTGGGGCTTCGGTCAAATAAGTTTTCATTGATCGAAACTTTTTGGCATTTCTCCGTCCATTCGAACTTAACATCCTTTTGGAGTAGCCGTCATCGGCGTGGCTATCGTTGAGAAGCATTTACAAATCGTCGGTAATAACCAAGAAGCCCCAAAAGCTCGAACCTCAGTAATATTTCTGAGGCTTCCAATTAAGTATGGCTGAAATTTTATTGGTCGACTCGAATACCCGATCTGAATACCACATGACCCAAGAAGCTAACCTCTCTTAACCGTAACTCACACTTGCTGAACTTAGCATATAATTGCTTATCCCGTAAAATTGCAAAGCACTAACCGCAGGTGTTCAAGATGTTCGGTCTCATTTCTTGAATAGACCAAGATGTCATCAATGAACACGACTACGAATCGATCCAAATATGGTCTAAAGATCCGATTCATTAAATCCATAAATACCGTGAGGGCATTAGTGAGCCCAAACGGCATCACTAGGAACTCATAGTGACCATATCTCGCTCAAGGCGTCTTGGGTACGTCCGAATCTCGGATTCGCAATTGATAATAGCCCGATCTCAAATCTATTTTCGAGAACACCGAGGCTCCCTTTAGTTGATCGAACAAGTCATCGATACGTGGCAACGGATATTTGTTCTTTATTATCGCTTTATTAAGTCGACGATAATCGATGCACGTACCGCATGGTTCCATCCTTCTTTTCACGAACAACACCGGCGCACCCCAAGGCGAAAAACTCGGGCGAGCAAAACCTCTATCCACCAATTCTTGCAACCGAGCTTCCAACTCCTTTAATTCGTTGGTGCCATACGATCACGGAGCTATCGAAATTGGAGTGGTACCGGTACCAATTCGATGCCAAATTCTATTTCCGAACAGTGGTAAACCGGCAATTCTTCGTGGAAAACATCCGGTATTCACAAACCACGGCACAGATTCGGGTTTCTTTTTCGATTCCTTGTCATCGAGCACGTCGCAAGGTACGCTTCACTCTTTTCTTACATATTTTCGGGCCAACATTGCGATATTACGGTGGCAACCCTTTAAGTCCGTAGACTTAACCCGAATTATCTCGTTATTCGCACCTCAAATCGATAGTCTTTCTTTTACAATTTACGACCGCATAGTGCATGGTCAACCCATTCAAACCAAGAATAACGTCAATTCATCGAACGGCAAAAGCATCAAGTCCGCCGGAAACAAGAACCTCGAACACTAAGGGACTTTTCTTGCACACTTTGTTGACAAGCACGTAATGACCCAAGGGTTTGACACCGAATTACAAACTCAAGAGACTCAATAGGCAAAGTCTTCTTGGATGCTAAGGTTTCACATATATAAGATTGAGTAGAACCGTGGTCAATCAAAGCAATCACATTAGTATTGAAAAGAGTGAAAGCACCGTAATGACATCCGGAGAGGCAGCATCCTCGCGTGCTGGCGTATGGCATAAGTCCTCGCAGAGCACGAGCCTCGATCGATGGTAGCATCTCTAGATCCTCTCGACCGCCAATCGACATTGCCCATATTTCTAGGTGGCCTACCTCGGCGATGGTAGCACCCGAGTTTCCACTCGACTCACATTCATTCAAGCATCCTCGGGCAATCCTTCCTAAAGTGGTTGGCGGTCCACACTTATAGCAGGAGCGATCACGAAACCAACAGCTCCCGAATGCCATTTGCCACAATGTTGACACTCCGCCTCTCTCGGCGATCATTTCCACCATGGCGATCAAGTGACTCGTGTGGTCACAGGGGGTCGATCGCGTCCTCGTCTAGAAAAGCCCAAAGCGCCTCTAGACCGGTTCACATCATCTCGAAATCTCTTCGGTGCCTGTTGAAGAGACTTTCCGAGGACCTCTTCGAATTCTCCAATTCCCACATCAGCTTTTGTTTCTCCTTTCTAAGCTCTTCGACTTTACAAGCTCGCTCAACAAGTACTACGATCTCTCGTATTTCGAGAATGCCAACGAACATCCTTATATCATCATTCAGCCCATCCTCAAGCGTTTACATAATAGCTTCGGACGAAATGCATTCTCGCGTGTATCGGCTAAGCCTCACAAATTTTCGTTCATAGTCGATGTAACCGACATAGAACCTTGCTTAAGATCAAGAAATTCCCTTCGCTTTTGGTCGATGAATCTCGATCGATATACTTTTTTTTTTTTGAACTTGGTTTGAAAGAATTCCCAAGTCACTTGCTCTCTAGGTACCACGAAGTCGAGTACTCCACCAATAGTAGGTGGAATCACGTAGCAAGGAGATGGTACACTTTAAGCACTCATCGGGTGTACAAGATAGCTCATCGAGCACCCGGATAGTGTTGTCCAACCAAAATTCAGCTCGTTCGGCATCATCATCATCCGTAGCTTTAAATTCAGTGGCCCCATGTTTTGAATCCTATCGATCGGGGCTTACTTGACCTTATTTGGTCGATTCATCGGAGGTATTGTAGGTCTTGGGTTGCATTTGTCGGGAATGGAGGTTGTGGGACAGCCGTGTTAGTTCGAATGTATTGATTAAACCATTCGTTCATCACACTATAAAAGGCTTGCCTAGCCTCATCATTCGGATTGCTGGCCATAGGTTGAGAGTCCGCCGGTGCTGTCCCTTGTGCGGGAGCAGGCGCCACACTCTCCACATCATCAGCTATTGCTCGGTTGGGATCGGGATCCATTGCTATAAACAAACTCAAAGTCAAATTGTCAGAAATCACCACACTATCGATTCATCATTTAATGGCATGTATAGCTAGACCCCAAACACCTCACGGTAGTCCTAGAATCGACTAAACCGTGGCTCGATACCAATAAAATTGTAACACCCGAACCCGAGACCATCGCCGTTGTCGGACACGAGGGTTAGCAAGCCAAGTTCACTTGTTTTGCCCATCCATTGGACATTTCCAGTCAGGCTGGAAAAACTGCGTCACTGTCGCCTTTAAAATCATATCTCGAGTTTCAAAACTCGGAAACTGGTTTCGTAAATTTTCCTGAATTTAGACTCATATATCCATCCATGGATTTATTTCTAGAATTTTGGTCGGGCCAATTGGTACAGTTTATTAGTTAAAGTCACCCATGTTACAGGGATCGACTGCTCTGACCTTCGCGCGGTATAACTTGAATATCTCTCTGTACAGGGCTTTAATGCTGGTGCCGTTTGTTTCTAATGAAACTAGACTCAAAATGGAATCTGTAAATATAAGGTATGTCTCCTAATTCTTTCTGGATAATTTATAGTAAATTTTAACGTTGCGACAGGGAACCCAGAAACCGTTCTGGCCCTGTCTTACAATAGCTTTAATATCTCTTAACATGTAACTCCTATGACCATTTCGTTTCTTCCATATGAAAATAGACTCATCAATGTTCATTTAAATAGCTGATTCACTATTTAATACCATTCCTACAAATTTTGGTGATTTTTCACATTCACGTTACTGCAGCTGGCAGCATCTGTTTTAAGGTAGGTCTTACCTATTTTGTAGTCTCCATGAACCAACTAGTCTTGCCTTACATAGGTCCACATATGATCATTTTAACCATGCCAATGGCTGATCATGTGACCAACATTCCCATTTCCAATTCATAGTCACATCATGACACCATATATATATATACAAACCGCAAATAGTTTAAGTTGATACTTCACTATTACGAGCCATTTTCGCATGGCCGCATACATATACATCATAACATATTTAAACCAACAAGGGGTAGTCCTATACATGCCATTTCAAGTTCAACCAAGAATTTATACCAAAATGGGGGCTTGATAGTGTGGATGACTTCGACTTCAACGATCCCGAATCCGATTGCTATCGGCGAAATCTAGAAAACCGAGAGCCAAAGTAGCGGAGTAAGCATTTTTATGCTTAGTAAGTCTCAAGGAATATAATCAACTCTAATTACAGCAATACATTCACATAGTTAAATGCATCATTTCATTAATGCACATTCACATAATCATACTTACTTCACCATCCCAACTCTTATGTTCATACACAAATAACGGCTTCATTAAGGCCGATAACTCGTTCCATCATAGGAGCGGATATTCACACGCTCTTACTCCTAGCGCAGCAAAGCACACACCGCACTTACCTTGTCATTGGGAAATTTCACAAGTGCATTAGTTGAAATTTTCCAGCAAGCTTATAATTTTCAAATCACATACCTTCGAGTTTAACCGGATGTCGCTACTCGATCAATCGCCTTCGGGACATAGCCCGGTTATGGTAACCCGCACCAAGGCTCACGGGACTTAACCCGGATATCACGATTTGCACAAATGCCTTGGTCTTAGCCGGATAGAATGACTCGCACGAATGCCTTGGTCTTAGCCGGATGTAGCCACTAGCACAATTGCCTTCGGTCTTAACCCGGTTATAATTTCCAGCATAATTGTCTTGGGGCTTAGCCGGATATCATTCAATTTCTCATGCACACATACATCAATAATCATTGGACATACATATTTATTTTCGTTACTAAGGCTCAAACACAATTATAATCACTAACATAATCACCTTCGGGACTTAGCCCGGTATCATTCAATACTCATACACACATAAATCAATAATCAATACATCCATATTTCATTCCACATAATTCAAGTAAGGTCACTTCTTGAGGACTTACCTCGGATGTTGTCGAACGGCTTTTACGGCTATTCGATTACTTTTTCCTTCCCTTGTCCAATTGTGGCCCTCTTAGCTCTTGAGCTAATTCAAACAAATTCAATTTATCAAAACCTCATTGTGCTAGCTTATGGCGAATATGACAAGGAATTTAAATGGTCATATGGCCACCCTTTAGCTTGAATACACAATGGTCATGCACATTTTATACTACATCAAGCAATTCAATACAATTTATTCGAGCATCAAGGAAAAGCTAAGGCCTTCAATAGGCTACCCAAGGCCGAATATACTTGTCCATGTTGAGGCCAATTATGCACTTAATACCACACAAAACAGCATGCATTTTACTAGTTAATGCTTTGCATATTGTAGCTCAAAACTTACAATATAGCATCAAGCACTCATATGTGTGCTAGGCCGAATGTGCTTACAATTTCACAATTATTCTTCAACATCTTCTTCTTTAAACAAACTTATTCATCACTTCCTTCATAACCAAAACATCATGTGCAAACATATATATACATATATGAGCATGGCGAATTTCAAGGTGTCCATAGCCATCCAAAACACAAATTTTAACTAACATGCAAGAAGCATGAACCATGCTCATGAATGCATCATGGCGAATATGACAATCATGCTCCTTTTCAACTTCAATCATGATAAAACAAAAGAAAGCTCAAAATCTTACTCAAGAGTAGACAATCCATCATTGCATGCATCATCATCAAGCTTCACACTTAGCATGCAATGGCTTTATCACCATAACAACTTTGGCCAAATACCATTTCCATGGCTTAACAAAGATTTGAGCCATGGCTAACATGCACATCAAGTTAGCAACCAAACCATGCATGAAACTCCTAACACAACCTCATACATACCTTAATCTTGATGCAAACTTAGCCAAATCTCCTTCTAGATCTCTTCCAAACCAAGCATGAAGCAAAAATCCTCCTTCTTCCTTAGTTTTGGCTCAAAGAAAGGATGAACAAAATTTTTTCTTTCCTTCTCTACAACTCACGGCAATGGGGGATTACCACACTCACACACATTTTTTTTTTCATTTTTTATCACCCATACACCTTTGTTTATTATTTCACCCTAAGGCACCAACAAAACATGTTTCATGACATGTTTAGCCCATCCTCCTTGTCATGGCCGCCACCACCTATAAAGGGGAATTTGACATGCAAGTCCATTATTTTGCATGCATGCTTTAATTAGTCATCACACATTTCCTATCATACTTTCAAAGTTCATTACTAAGTCCTTTCTTGTGGAATTCACCCTTATAACACTAAATCAATCATCATAAAATGTCATACATGAGCACACACATATTATAGGCAAAAAAAAAATTTTTAATTATTTTTATGCCTCGGTTTTGTGGTCCCGAGACCACCTTCCGACTAGGGTCAATTTTGGGCTGTCACAGTCCTTCAAAAGGGACACAACATACTTCAAACATTCCTCCAGTGTGCATGACAAATCATCTAGCACTCGCGTAGTGTTCTCGAGCCAGAACTCTACTCTTTTAGCATCATCATCAACTTTCGCTCTAAATTTCTCAGCCCATACTTCCTAAGCTTATCAACAGGGGCTTTACCAATTCTCACCGGTGCCATACTTCGTGGTACATCCTCATCTGGTTGGTTAGGGGGCGGGGTGGTCTTGGTATATTGGGGCGATTTCTTAGATAATCCCCAAACCATTCATCCATCATATCAAAGAAGGTAGCTCAGGCCTCTTCTCGGCCTTCTAACATCATCCTTGTACTACTACTGATACAGTTCGCTGTACGAAACCTGGAGCATGGCTCTCGGCTCCCTCAGACTCATCTTGTGCTCGATTGGAAGACATTTACTATATTCAAAACAATTTAAACAATTAGGAAACGTCACACTATAAACACTCGAATAATGGCATGTATAGTGAACTTTAACATCCTTTACGGTAGTCCTAGAATCGACTAAATTGTAGCTCTGATACCAATAAATTAACACCCCTCACCCGTATCCAACACCAAAACAGGGCTCGAGGCATTACCAAAACTTTACATTTTTAGTATATTAACTCGGGTCAGAAAATTTTATGCCAATAATAAATGCAATCATCAAGCATTCATAAATCATACAATTATGCATATTAAGGGTTTAGTTTAAGTTATTCGAACTTACCTAGTATTCGTTTCAGTGATATGTTTCGGTTATTTCGAAACCGTGCGTTTACCACGATCAACCTCCGGAATTTGTTCCTTGGGGTCTATAACAGCCAAATTAACTCATTAATACCCCACATTACACATTTCAAGTTTAATATCTACCCCTGGTCCAAATGACCATTTTGCCCCTAACCTTTCTCATTTTTACAATTTAGTCCCTAGGCTCGTATAATGAAACTCATGCACTTTTTATCTTACCCAAGCCTAGCCGAACACTTTTCTTTCTCATGGTAGCCCACATTTTTCATTATTTTCTCATTTCTACCACACATTTAAATCTTTTGCAAAATAGTCCCTATAAGAGTTTCTCATGAAAATCAACTAGAAAAAGATGTTTAATACACATTCATCTTTCATATTCCTCCATAATCCATCAAAATAAAAAAAACTCATGCATGGGTAAATTTTTAAACATGAACCCTAGCAATAAATATGGGTAAAATGGAGATAGCAAGCTACCGGGATTTCAAAAATACAAATAGAATGAAAAACGGGGCTTGGGTGCACTTACTATTGAGCTTGGAAAGCTTGAAACCCTAGCTATGGAGAACCCCAAATTTTTAGCTGGATGAAGGAGAAAATGGCTGATTTTGGCTTGAGTTTTCCCATTTTAATTCATTAAAACGAAAAATGACCAAAATGCCCTTATGCCCTTTCTTTAAAATTTCATCCATGCAAGTCCATTTTTGTCCAAAAATTTAGAATTTGGGAAAATTGCTCTCCAAGACCTAATAATTCATAATCTAAAGCAATTTCATACAAATAGCTTCTAGAATCCAAGTTTTGTAATTTATTCAATTTAGTCCCTAATTTCCAATAAGACACCTTATACTTAGAATTTCTTCATGAAACTTTAACACATGCATATACTTATATTCTAGGCCTCATAATAATCATGAAATAAATATTTTGATGCAGATTTGTGGTCCTGAAACCACTATTCTGACTAGGCCATATTTCAGGATGTTACACAATGAACCACTCAGAATAATAAATTTGAATACTCGAGAAACCTTGCACACAAGGTGCAACATATGTAGCCATTTTTACCTCTATCTTATATCACATATATGTTCGCTCTCGAGTTAACAACGGGCCTGCTTACATAAGCTATCAGTTAAGACGTAGCTGCTTGGTGCTGCTCACACAAGCTGCCAAGTAATTGCAACATATGCCGATATACTCAGCCACGGGTAGGACGTACACAAGCACCCGGATCACATAACATAAAACCCTAGTGACATGTCACTTGTGTCCTAATCTATTCCTAAAGTTCGATTGGGAATTCTTGCTTACCAAATCGTTGTCAAATGTGTCTGTCAGGTCGATTACACAATTCATGCACAAATTAAAGCATTTAAAACACATTTAAAGTAAAGTTTATTTAACATACGAACTTACCTCTGTTACAAAAACGGCAAAAGAGATCTAGTCATTAATTACTTTGGCTTTTCCCCGATCTAGTCATTTTTCTTAATCTATAATACCATATTTAACTTATTTAATCATCAAATTATTCAATTCAGTCCCAAAGACACATTATGGTAAAGTTTACATTTTTGCCCCTAACTTTTCAACATTTTACAATTTAGTCCCTAGGCTCGTAAAATGAATTTCTTTCTATTTCTTTACAACCTAAGCCTAGCCGAATGTAGTTTGTACTCATAAAAGCCCACATTTTTCATTTATCCACACTTTTCTGCACATTTTATAGACTTTTACAAATAAGTCCTATTTGACTTTTTTACCGAAAATCACTCTACAGAAGTTATTTAACAAACAACAAACATGCATTTTCTACCATCAAACATTAAAATACACACATATTCATCATGGGTCAAATTTAAAGTTTTAATCCTTCTTCAAATTATCCCTTGAAAATGATAGATTAGGTTAAGACAACTTCAAAAACATAGAAATCATTAAAAACGGTGTAAGAATGGACGTACAATCGAGGTTGAAAGTGGCAAAAACCCTAGCTACAGACTCCTTGTGAATTTCAGCTATGGGGGATGAAATTGAGAAGATGGACATATTTTATTTAGTTAATTTTGTCCTTATTAGCCAAATTACTATAATACCCTTAATGCATAACTTTGAAATTTCACCTAACCATGTCCATTTTTGTCCATCCTAAGGTATAATTTTCTAATTACCATTTAATGACCTCTAATTAAAATTTCATAACAATTAGACACCTTTAACTTATAGAATTCAATTTTTGCACTTATTGCATTTTAGTCCTTCTAGCCAAATTGAGCGCTTAATCAATAAAATTTCTTAAAGAAATTTTCACACAATTATCCTATCATGTTGTAGACCTTAAAGAAACAATAAAATAAATATTTTTACTTTGAAATTTGTGGTCCCGAAACCACAGTTTCAATTTGACCTAAAAACGGGTTGTTACAACTCTCCCTTTAAAGGGATTTTCGTGCCCAAAAATCTTTCTAAAAAAGAGGCTGAGGTACTATTTTCTCATAGCTTCCTCATGTTCTCACGTAGCCTCTTCGACCTTGTATCGTTGCCACAAAACTTTCACTAGAGTTATGTTTTTGTTTCTCAACTGTTTAACCTCTCGAGCTAACACTTTGATCGGCTCTTCACCATATGTCATATCAGGTCGAATCTCAATCTCTATTAGAGAAATGACACGCGAAGGATCTGATCGGTATTGTCACAACATTGACACATGAAACACATTGTGAATTCTTTCCAACTCGGACGGCAAAGTTAGTTGATATGCCACTAGCCCTATTCTTTTAATAATCTCATACGGCCCAATGAAACACGGACTCAACTTGCCTTTGTGACCAAATCTAAGAATTTCCTTCCATGGTGATACTTTTAAAAACACTTTATCACCAACCTAAATTTTGATATCCTTCTGTTTAATCTGCATACGATTTCTGTCGATCCGAAGCTACTTTTAAGTAATCACGAATTACTTTCACTTTCTCTTCGGTTTCTCTAACCAAATTAACCCCGTGAATCTGTTTCTTACTAAGCTTGGTCCAGTACAATGGAGTTTGACACTTGCGACTATATAATGCTTCATATGATGCCATCTTTATACTCGATTGATAACCATTGTTATAAGAAAATTCGACCAATGGTAGATATTTCTCCCATCTAGCTTTGACTCTAAAACACAATAGCGAAACATATCTTCCAGAATTTGAATCACTCTCTCAGATTGACCGTCAGTCTACGGATCGAATGTGGTACTAAAATTTAATTTCATACCCAACGCTTCTTGAAATTTCTTCCAAAATCATGACGTAAACCTCGAATCTCTATCCAAAATAATAAAAGTAGGCACTCTCTGCAATCTAACAATTTCAGTAATGTACAATTCGACTAGTTTATCAAGTGAATAATCGGTATGTACCAGAATAAAATGAGCCAATTTTGTCAATCTATCAACAATGACCCATACATCATCTTTTTTCTTTGGAGTCAAAGGTAACCCCATGACGAAATCTATCGTAACTCTATCCCATTTCCACTCAGGTATAGTCAAAAGCTGAAGTAAACCCGAAGGCACTTGTTGTTCGGCTTTCACCTGTTGCCAAATAAACATCTCGTTACAAACTCTGAATTGTCTCGTTTTATGCCTGACCACCAAGATAATTCTTTCAAATCATTATACATCTTGGTACTCCCAAGATGAACAGATAGACAACAATTATGCACCTCATGAAGAATTTTCTAAATCAGTTCAGTATTTTTTGGTACACAAATCCTACCTCGGAACCTCAAACAATCATCGAAAATCCCTTAACAAAACATCGATAATAACCAGCCAAACCCAACAAGATTCAAACTTTGGATACATTTCTCGGTGGTTTCAAACCAAGAACTACTGAAATCTTACTCGGATTAACCCGTATACCTTTCACTGAAATAATATGTCCTAGAAATTTGACTTTTTGAAGCCAAAACTCACTTTTACTGAATTTAGCAAACAATTTCTTATCTCTTAAAGTCTGTAAGACAATTCTTAAATGTGCGGCATGCTCAGACTCATCTCAGGAATAAATCAAAATGTCATGAATAAAAACAACCACAAATTTATCTAAATACAGTTAGAAAATTTGATTCATCAAGTCCATAAAAACTGCAGGAGCATTTGTTAATCCAGAAGGCATACCAAGAAATTCATAATGCCTGTACCTTATTTTGAGCGCGGTCTTCGATACATCTGACTCTTTAATTCTCAAATGGTAATAGCCTGATCTCAAGTCTATCTTTGAAAACACTGTGGCCCCTTTCAACTGATCAAACAAATCATCAATTCTTGGTAAAAGATACTTGTTATTTATCATAACCTTGTTAAATTGACGATAATCTATACAAAGTCTCATGGATCCGTCTTTCTTCTTGATGAATAACACTGGTGCACCCAGGGCGAATAACCCGGTCACTCAAAACCCTTATCTGTCAACTCTTGCAACTGAGATTTCAATTCTTTCAATTCGGTCAGAGCCATTCTATACAGAGCTATCAATATCGGTGAAGTTCTCGGTACCAAATCAATAGTAAACTCAACCTCTATGATCGATGGTAATCCAGGCAACTCTTCTAGAAACCGGCACAGATTCAATCTTCAATTTAGACACTTTCGTATTCAGTACATACGCAAGATAAGCCTCACAACCTTTTCTACATACCTCTGAGCTGACATCGACGAAATCACAATAGGCAAGTCACCCGACTCATCCGATTCAATTCGAAGAATTTCATTATTTTGACATTTCAATTCAACAATCTTTCGTCTACAATTCACTACTACATCATGTAGAGTCAACCAATCCATTCCAAGAATTACATCGAACTCATCAAATGGTAAAAGCATTAAGTTAGTTGGAAAACAGTGACCCCAAATAACTAAAGGACAATTCTTGCAAACATTATCAACTAGAACATATTTGCCTAAGGGGTTCGACACTTTAACCACATACTCAGTAACTCAACAGGAAGATTCTTACTAGATACCAAATTCATGCAAATATAAAAATGAGTCGATCCAAGATCAATCAATACAACTACATTATTATCATAGAGAGAAAATGTACCATTGATAACATCAAGGGATGACGCAACTTCACGAGCGCGAATAGCGTAGGTTCTAGCAGGTGCTCTAACCTCTGATCTCGCAGTTAACTCTTTCGTTTCACCTCTGCTATTGTTCCCATTTCTAGTATTTCTCAGTGGCCTCCCTCTAGTGGCAGTGTTGCTCAGTCTTGCATTCTGAAATCATCTTTCTTAGTCTATAACACCCCCAACTCGGGTTCGATGCCGACACCGGGACAAGGCATTACCGTTCACAAATCATACATATATATAACATCCTAATTTTGGGCTTAGTTGGAATAATGGTTTCGAGACCACTAATCAAAAGTAGGAGAAAGTATTTTATTATTATTTTAGAGTTATAGTATGTTTATATTAGTGCATAAAAAATTTGGTGAAGTAATTTTAGCGTTTGTAAGCTTAGTTGTGAAAAAGGACTAAATTGCATAAAGTGCAAAAGTTTTAATTTGATACTTAAGGGTGTTAAATTGCCATGTATCTTAAATTGGGGGTCTTTAAAGGGCAAATAAATACTTAGAGAGAGGCTTGGCCGGTCATGAGACAAAGAAATTAAATGGTCAAAGTGTTAGGTATTTGATGACCTAATATGTGATAAAATAATACTAAAAAAGCTTAGCCTTCATCTTCTTCCTCCATCCTTTCTTCTTGACTGAAAATATCAGCCATTAGAGGAGTTTTTGAAGCTTGAAATTTCAGCCACTTAGTCTCTCTACAAGTAAGTGAATTTGAGGGCTTTTCTTGAATATTTTTGTACTTTTGATATCATTGTATGTTGAGCTTTCTAACAAGGGGACTATTTTGCAAAATGGTTGAAAGTCTAGGGTTTTGCCATGATAGTAGACATGTTGTTTTCTAAAATTTTATGGAATAAAATGAATCATGGTTGTGTAATAAACAACTTTTGTGAAGGGATTTCTCATGAAAACCATAAAATGGACCATTTTGCATAAGTTGTAAAATAATTGATAAAGGTGTGAAATAATGAGAATTTTGGGCTGCTCCTAGTGTGAAAAGTATTCGGCTAGGCTTGCTTAATGAGAAATGTGATAAAAATCAATTTTTGGACCTACACGTAAAATGGTCATTTTGTAAAAATGTAGGCTCAAAATGGTCAATTTGCTCAATTATGAGTTTTCGAGTGTCTAGATTAATATGCTGATGAAATGAATAAATTTCTATCATTTTAGATCAAGAATTACAAAATCCAGGCCTAAAATGGGGAAAAGCGAAACTAGTAGACTAAGCCAAACTAGTCGTCTACATTTTGTAATTTGAGGTAAGTTGTATGTAAATAATGCAACTACATCATTATTATATGTGCTTGAATTGAGATAGCATGAATTGCTTATTTGTGAAAATAATCATGTATGATAATAGAGATAATAAAACTCCCAGATAAACCTTAGGAACAAATCAGATATTCATGCCATGACATTTGGGTCACTCGTGCGCCAGTGTAAGACCTATTTCGGACATACTTCGGCCACATTATAAGAGCCAGTGTAAGACCATGTCTGGGACATGGCATCGACATTGAGACGAGAGCTAGTGTAAGACATGTCTGGGACATGCATCAGCCATGAGATGTAAGCCAGTGTAAGACATGTCTGGGACATGCATCGGCTACGAGATTTGTCAGTGTAAGACCATGTCTGGGACATGGCATCGGCACGTATAGAGGTGTTAGTGTAAGACCATGTATAGGACAAGTGACATGTCACTTGTATCCTAATCTATTCCTAAGGTTCTATTGGGATTTCTCGCTTGCCAAATCATTATCAAATGTGTCTGTTAGGTCAATTACACAATTCATGCACAAATTAAAGCATTTAAAACACATTTAAAGTAAAGCTTATTTAACATAAGAACTTACCTCAGTTACAAAAAACGGCTAAAGAGATTTATTCGTCAATTACTTTAGTTTTCCCCTGATCTAGACCCGAACATCATTTTCCTTGATCTATAATACCACATTTAACTTATTTAATCATCACATTATTCAATTCATCCTAAAAACACTTTATGGTTAAATTTACATTTTTGTCCCTAACTTTGTAACATTTTACAATTTAGTCCCTAGGCTCGTAAAATGAATTTCTTTCAATTTATTTACATCCCAAGCCTAGCCGAATGTTGTTTGTATTCATAACCGCCCATATTTTTCATTTATTCACACTTTTCTACACATTTTATAGACTTTTACAAATAAGTCCCTATTTGACATTTTTACTGAAAATCACTTTACAATAGTAGTTTAACAAACATCAAACATGCATTTTCTACCATCAAACATCAAAATACACACATATTCATCACGGGTCAAATTTTAAATTTTAATCCTTCTTCAAATTAGTCCTTGGAAAGGCTAGATTAGGTTAAGACAACTTCAAAAACATAGAAATCATTAAAAACAGGGTAAGAATGGACTTGCAATCGAGCTTGAAAGTGGCCAAAACCCTAGTTAAGGATCCTTGTGAATTTTGGCTATGGGGGGATGAAATTTAGAAGATGGACATATTTTATTTAGTTAATTTTGTCCTTATTAGCCAAATTACTAAAATACCCTTAATGCATAACTTTGAAATTTAACATAACCACGTCCATTTTTGTCCATCCTAAGGTATAATGGTCTAATTGCCATTTAAGGACCACTAATTAAAAGTTCATAATAATTAGAAACCTTTAATTTATAGAATTTAAGTTTTTCACCTATTGCATTTTAGTCCTTCTAATCAAATTGAGCGCTCAATCGATAAAATTTCTTGACGAAATTTTCACACAATTATTCTATCATGCTGTAGACCTTAAACAAACAATAAAATAAATATTTCTACTTCATATTTATGGTCCCAAAACCAATATTCTAATTTGACCCAAAAACGGGCTATTAGACTCTCTGAGACCACAAAGCCCAAAATTTTAACAGGCTTGACCTCGAGAGCGCACTTATTCAAGTTTAGCTTCACCCGATGGGCTTATAATACCGTAAATTCTTCTGACAGATTTTCAACATGCTTGGTGAGAGTGGAGCCTTTCACTAACATGTCATTGACATAAACCTCAACACTTAGCCCGATCTGCTCTCTGAAAATTTTGTTCACCAACCTCTGGTAAGTCGCACCTATATTTTTTAAACCAAAAGGCATCACACGATAGCAACATAAAGCATCTTCTATAACAAAATTTGTTTTCTCCTAATCTTTGGAATCCATAGAAATCTAATTATATCTAGAGAAAGCATCCATAACGCTCATGAATTTGTTACTAGAGTACGTATTAACAAGTCTATCGATCAAAGGGAGAGGGAAGCTATCTTTCAGACAAGTCTTGTAGAAATTGGTGAAATTTATACACATTCTTCACTTATTGTTCGCCTTCTTCACCATCACAATATTCAAAATCCAATCTAGATATTCAACATGCCTGACGAACCCTGCGGCCAATAGCTTTGTGACCTTCTACCCTTCAGAACATGTGGTGCAAACCTTCCCTTCTTTTGCTTCATAGGTCTGACATTGGACAAAACATTCAACCTATGCAGAAATAAATGAGGGTTCACCCTTGGCATATATACAGTGAACCAAGCAAAAATATATGCATTCATTCTTAAGAAATGAAGCAAAATTTCCTTTTCCTCACTCATCAGCGCAGGCGAAATTCTAACCACCTTGTCTATACTACCATTAAAAAGTTGCAAAGTTTCTATAACTATGGCCGCTTCTGGATTCTTTTCTCACTCTTCACATCTATTATTCAAGTTGTCCAAATCTAGCAACTGCCCATCTAATTTCCTCTGCTGCGAACTCTGCCCCCGTTGTTGCTGCTCGTGAGCCTATTGTACCAACAACATGTGGCACTGTTTGGTTATGCTCTAATCCGATTGCATGTACACAACCCCAGTTTTAGTGGGAAACTTTATCTTCATGTAAAAAATAGTCACCATCATCCTTTCCACCCTCAGTATCAGGCATCCAAAGATGGCATTATAAGTCATATGATGATCCATTATGAAAAATTGGGCAGACTCTATGGTAGTGTACTCGCCATCTTCCAAAGTTATTACTAAGATAATAGAGCCATTTACCTCGATAGGGTGGTTCACGAAACCGTATAGTGGGCTCAACCTCTTCTATGCATTCTCTTTCAACCCCATTTTCTGAAAAGTATTCCAGGTCAGAACCTCAGCTACACTTCCATTATCCACAAGAATCCTCTTCTCTTCATAACCAACAATTGTTATAGTCACCACATAGGATCATTGTCATCCTCATCACATACCAACCTTTCTCCTCATCAATGAAGTCTACCTTCCACCTTTCCTACTAGGAAGCCTTTTGGGGTGAACCGATAGGCATAACACTCTTGAGGTGTGCCTTCCTCTTAGTGCTAAAGGTTGTCCATTCTTCATTCTTTCCAATTATTACATAGATGATACCTCTAACCTTTTGTTTGCCCTTAGGATCACCATTCGAACTCTAAACCTACTGGGAAACACCCATATTCACAAACTCAGCTAGCTCGTCATTTTGCACTGCTTCCTCTATAACATTCTTTAAAGTGAAACAGTATTTAGTCTTGTGACCAACGTCTGTCTTTTCAACTTGATTGTCTCACGCTGTACCATATCAAGGATGATTTGGGGTGGATTTTGAGACTTTTTACTTGGTTTAGAATGTAAGTATGGGTAGCATTCAAATAAGTTCAAACTTTGGACTTGCCTCGGAGAATGTACTTCTTGGTATGCTCTAAATGAAATCTCTAGGGAGCCCTGAGAGAATCACTTTGAATCTGATTTCTATTCTTTCTATCACCTCTTGCTCACAACAATTGATTAAGAGGGCCCTGCCTAATGCGAGCTCTTTCTCAGTTTCTAAATTGCATGTCTTACTTTTGAAAGGTGCCATGTGACACCCTTTTAATCACTTTTACCTTTGTGAACTTGTAGGATCACTCGTATAGATTAGCCAAACTCTGTAGCATATTGTAGTAAAGGAGTACTATATGTGGTCATTTTGTACCCCCATTATGAAAGCATCAATAGCCCACCGATCCTACAAAATTTTCGTGTTCAAATTTAATGCATGAAATCGCTTCACATAATCTTGGAGGGACACCCTCCCTCAGTTTCATCGACATCAACCCTATAGGCGTACTCATGATCATTCTATGTGCTCTAAATCTTCCCGAAAACATTTTTTCCAACTACAAAAACCTTTGAATTAAGCGTTAGAGAAGGGACAAATATCAGTGCTTCATACATCCTTTAAGTGTCGTGGAAAAAGCCTTTCATTTTGCTAAATTTGATGCTCACAATACATTCATATAGTCATTATATTGCATCAATGGGTTACGGGTCCCTTCTCCCCTCGAACATGTCTTTTGGGACTTTAAAATTACGCGGCAAGTTTACGCTCCTATCTCAAGGGCCAATGGATTGTTAGCACAGAACAACCAATCCATGTCCTAAGACTCGGGGTACAACACTATTACATCTCATCGCAACTCACTCATCTCATTCTGTTATTTTCTCACATACACGTCTGAAACTTCATCCTGCGCATTTACATTATCATGAAAATCTGAATTGTCAGAGTGTACCTTCCCTCTTAACTCTTCATTCTGTTTTAGAAGCTCCTACTGTAAAGCCTGTTGTTGCTCAAAGCATGCCTCCTACAAAACCATTTGCTCCCTCATGAACTTCATCTACTCTTGAAGAGCATATAATTGTTACGGAGGTGTTTCCTAATTAGGGGGAAGTGGCAACCTTTAACCAGTGGATATATTTAAGTCTAATGGACCTAAAACACCATGATAACTCGTGTTACCAAAGTTTTTAGGTCGGTCGACAAACCATCCAACAAAAAAGTTTGCCTCATTAGGTTGACTGCCAGAACTCAACGCTTTAGCTTGTCCAGATGAAAGATTGAAGGGAAGTTCTCATTTGGGTGAGCCGTTTTTCTTTGAAAATAAAGAAATCTGATGATCAAAAATTTATCCTCGCTCACTGCACCAATTGTTGAGTAATTTTTCGTGTCTCATTAAAGGGAATATTTGGGTATTTATACATACAATCATTGTTTATGATTTGACTCCACTATTTATTGACTTGACCCCACTATTCATGGGACTGACATTTTGAGTAGGCCTCGGGCATGCTAGACATGTGTACCATTCTGGGTCGCTTGCTAAATCTCGCAGCCCTTATATGTGATCTCCTTGGGTATATGCGAACTAAGACTACGAACTCCCCTCAACTCATGTAAGATGATACTGTGAGCTTTCCTAGTCGACTTCTCACTATACACCTTGCACACATCTATTTAGTAGGGCTTGACTGGGTCTCGAGCAGCGATCCAAATCTTATCTGGGTTTTGAGTTGGTGATAATTTGTGTATAACAAATTTATTCATTTGAAAATTTGCTTGATAACTTATTAACAAGCTAAAAAGTATGCAAAATTATCAAAGTTTCTGTTCATAATTTCATGTGGAAACTTGGAGGAAGTTCTACTCCTTTCTCTCCCAAAAATCAGGTGCCAGACTTTCACCTTATTCTCGATTTTCTAAAAATAGTGGTTTCTTTACTCTCACTGGTGGCTAAGGCTCCAAAAAAGCCTATGTTAGTGATCTGAAAGCCAAGTGTCCTAACCTTTTGTTTACCTTTAGTATAACTACGCAAACTTTGACCGTGTTGGGAAACACACTGATTAACAAACCCAACTAGCTCGCCATTTTGCATTGCTTCCTCTATAGTATTCTTCAGAGTGAAACAGTCTTCGGTCTTGTGTCCAACATTTGTCTCTTGAACTTGATTGTCTCGCACTGTACCTCATCATGGATGAATTAGGGGTGATTCCGAGGCTTTTTACCTCATTTAGAAATAAGTGTAAACTTCGAACCTGCCTTGAAGAATGTACTTCTTGGTATGATCTGGCTGAGATCTCTTGGGAGCCCTGAGAGAATCACTTTGAATCTAATTTCTCTACTGTCTATCACCTCTTACTCACAACAATTGATTAGGAGGGCCCTGCCTACTGTGAGCTCCTTCTCGGATTCTAAATTTCATGTCTTCCCTTTGAAAGGTGCCATGTTACGCCCTTTTAATCTCTTTTCCCTCTGTGAACTTGTAAGATCACTCATATAGATCAGCCAAACTCTATGGCATATTATAGTAAAGGAGTATTGTATGTGGTCATTTTGTACCCCCATTATGAAAGCATCAATAGCCCACCGATCCTCCAAATTCTTTGTGTTCAAATTTGATGCACGAAACTACTTCACATAATCTTGGAGGGACTCACCCTCCTTCTGTTTCATCAATATCAACCCTATAGGCATGCTCATGATCATTTTCTGTGCTCTGAGGTGTCAGAAACAATGGTTTTGGGGCCACCAAATCTGACAAGTACGTTTATAAATATTATATTTAATATTTATGAGTTAATTGTAATTTTAAAAAGGTTTTTGATATAGTGATTTTTGTTGTATAAATGATTTATTAAGTTTAAGTGGTTTTAGAAAATGAGGTATTGGAACCTCTTTTCTATAAATTGAGTTGTAAATATTTTTATAAATATTTACGGAGTATCATTAAGGTGGTATTAAAGTTTCGTTAAAAAAATTTAAATTTTCGATAGTTAATTCAGCAAAAATGACTAAACCACGTAAAGTGCAAAAGTTGTGTTCTATTAGCTAAAGGTATTAAATAGCTATAGAACTTTAAAGTGGAAGCCCTTAGATGGTAAATAGACCATTAAGGGTGTTAGTGGATGTGCATGGCTTGGCAATTTTGTAAATTTAAAAGTTAGGTAAGGGCAATTGTGTAATTAAGTAATAAAAGATAAATTAAATAAAAGAAAAAAAAACTATCATCTTTTTGTTTTTCATTTTCAATCGATTGCAAAGAAGAGAAGCCATGGGAGAAGCTTCAAAATTTCAGCTAGTCCATGGTAGGCATTTTTAGTCCTGTTTTTAATTATTTTTATGTTTTTGAGATCGTTGCAACTAGGTCCAGCTAGCCCGTACCTTCGATTTTGAAATTGTTAAAGATTTTGAATGTTGCCATTGATGAATCTTGTGATTTTTGATGTTAGATGATGAATTTTGGAACGCTGGTTTATATTTAAGAGTATTTTGTTACGTGATTTTGATGAATTTTTTTGATCAGGGACTAATTTGTTAAATTAATAAAAGTACAAGGATTTAATGTGAAATTGTTACATAAATGGGCTGTTTTGGATACCATGAACTTTTGGCTAAGCTTAATTTATGGTAAAAATGGTTAATTTGCATGTTTTGGGCTCAGGGACTAAATTGAATAAAAGTAAATGTGAAAAATGACCAAATTGTAGGAAATGAATTGTTTTATTTTCTAAATTAATATATTGAATGAAATTATTAATTTAGATCAAAATCGAGTAGAAAATCGAGGAAAATGGAAAATTACCAAATGCCCCTAAACTTTGGTATTTCTTCAATTTTATAGGTAAGTTCGTATGAACTATACTATGTATATTGTTGATTAAATTGAATGTTATTATATGAATTTTATTGAAAATGAATCGATATATATATGTTATGATACAATTAGCTTTTGATGAAATTAGGAAAACTCAACGACGCACGACGACAATCGAGTCCTGTTTGAACCTTAGGAATTTTTAGGATACAAATGACATGTCATTAGGGGTTACCGTGTTTTCAGTGCTGGTCTCATACGTCCTACCTATGGTTGAGTTTTCGGTATGTGTTGCGGTTACTTGACAGCTTGTGTGAGCAGCATCATGTAGCTATGTCTTTACTGACAGCTTGTGTGAGTAGACACATTTATGGCTCGAGAGAGAGCATTGATATGAGATATGAGGTAGTAGTGGCTTCGACTACTTGTTGGCACATAGTGTGCTAGATTCTCACGTATTCGATATTATTCTAAGTGGTTCAACAGGAAATATTCTATTACGAGATGATATGGGCTCGATACGAACTAATACAGGTATATACTTGAAATATATGGAAATGATGGACATGATATATTGATTTATTGAAATGGATGATATATGTATATGATGAAACGGTAAGATAATGATATGTATCATGACATGTACACATATGAATATCTTTGATGTGTTGATACATGGTAATTATGTAAGTTGAGACAAGTAATGAACTCAAGTGTAACATGTTGAGAAATTAAGGTTATCAATGTTGAATTTATATGAAATATGTTCCAGTACGCTAACATGTGTTGCTGCTTGATGCTTAGGCAAGTGCCAAGCTATTGGTTGAATGGTACTATGTTTACTTATAAGTTGTATTGAAATGGTAAGTGCTCAAAAGAAAATATGCTTGTACTCATGAAAAAATGGTAAGGTTTAAATTATGCAAATTCTTATGAAATGGTTTATCGTGTGATTAATTCTAAAAGAGCTATGTTTAAATGCTATGGTTGATGATATGCTTGTGTCTAATGTACTATGCATATGAAATGAGTGATGAAAATGGGAATAATGAGTTGAATTGATGATGCTATTTAAGCTAAAGAAAGTAAATGTAATTGGCAAGTAATAACATGTAAACGAAAGGAAGAAAATTGAATGAGACTTAAAGTTTTTATAAAATCCAATTTTGTTAGGGATGATAGGTATAAGTGATGCTGTAGAATTATTCAACTTGTGAATTGTTGAATTTGGTTTCATGAATCGTGTGGTATCGATATATGATTATTTTTGAATTGTATAAATTTCATATTTGAAATGGATAGATATGATTAAAGTTTATATGAACTTACTAAGCATTCATTGCTTACGTAGTTATTTTTCTTTACTTTTCAGACTATTGGAAGCTTGATTGGCTTGGAAGCTCATTAAAAATTTATCATACTATCCAGCGATTATATCGGTAGATGTTGATATCTTGGTTAAGGTTATAATGGCATGTATAGGTATTTTGGCTAATGTTAGCCTATGTGTTTTGGTTGTGGAAATGACCATTTGGTTAGTTTGCATTCTGACCTTGTGCTGGTAAAATGATATGTATTATAAGGTGTATATAAGTAGCCTTGTAATGGTTGATATATGACTTGTTGTGGTTGAATGATGGTAGATAGAAAAGTAGTTGAATGTGACTTGTTATGAATTGGCTTTATGCCATAGTAAGGATATATGTATTTTGATGCTAATGATTATATGGTATAGTTGGTACTAAATGATATGTTTTGGTAAGTGGTTTATATGTTGCGTAATGATGCAAACTTAGTTAGAAGTTAATCATTTATTTTTCCAAATTAAAAACTTGGTTATATATGTTTTAATGTTGTCATTTTAGGTGCCTTTGGGCATATTGGTTGGATGTTATTATACCATATGTGTTTGGCTTGATATTGTATGATTTTGGTGCCTTTTTAGGGCTTATGTATATGCAAAAGGGATTATAGGTAAATGTTGAAAAAGGTGAGAAAAATGGCTTGTAAAATATCCTATTTTCATCCACACGAGTAGAGACACAGGCGTTTGTCTCAGCCGTGTGTGACACATGACCGTGTGTCCCCCGTAGTTTCCAGAGGGCTGCAAGTCAGGTTTCACACATCCTAGCATAGGGCTTGGTACAAGGGCGTGTGAGGTTATTTTGAAGGGTACACAGCTTGGCACACGAGCGTGTGGTTTGGCCGTGTGACCCAAGTCAGTGAGTTACAAGGGAACGGACATGGGCTGGGACACAGTCGTGTATCCCTATTTTGAATGCCCACATGGCCTAAGATACGAGTGTGCCCCTTAGTCGTGTGAGTCATACGGCCTAGCCACACAGCCGTGTGACCCCTACAGTTTGTAAATTTTCATCTTTTCACTGAAATTTCTATATATTCCTGATTTAGTCCTGATTTATTTCTAATGTATTTTTAGGGCCACGAGAGTTCGTATAAGGGACAATATGTATGCTATTGATTGGTTTTACTGTGATTGATGACATGAATTAAATGTACTAAAATTTGTTACAGTTCTGAATTGTAAACTTCGGTAATGCTTGGTAACCCTATTCCAATGACAGAGACGGGCTAGGGGTGTTACACTGAATATTCCCAAAATCACTTGGCCCAACTAAGAAAAGCTTTGAATTGCACCCTAGGGAAGCGACAAATATTAGTCATTCGCACATCTATTAAGTGTCATGGAAAAGGCCTTGCATTTTTCTGTGCTCACTGTACGTTCATGTAGTCATTATATTGCATCAAGTGGGCTCGCGGGTCTTTTCTCCCCTTAAACATGTCTTTTGGGAATTTAAAATCCAGCGGCAAGTTCACTGCTCCTATCTCAAGGGCCAATGGATTGTTAGGACAGAACAACCAATCCATTGTCTTGAGACTTAGGGTGCAACACTTTTACATATCGTCGCAACTCGCCCATCTCATTCTATCATTTTCTCACAAGCATGTTTGGAACTTCATCCTGCGTATTTACAGTATCATGAAAATCTGAATTGTTAGAGTGTACCGTCCCTCTTAAGTACTCATTCTACTTTAGAAGTTCCTACTGTAAAGCCTTTTGTTGCTCAAAGCATGCCTCCTACAAAACCATTTGCTCTCTCATGAACTTTATCTACTCTTGGAGAGCATAGAATTGTTACGGAGGTATTTCCTAATTAGGGGGAAGTAGCAACCTCTAGCCAATGGATATATTTAAGTCTAATGGACCTAAAACACCATGATAGGTCGTGTTATAGAAGTTTTTAGGTCGGTCGACAAACCATCCAACAAAAAAGTTTGCCTCATTAGGTTGACTGCTAGGACCCAGTGCTCCAACTTGTCCAGATGAAATATTGAAGGGGATGTCCTCATTTGGGTAAGCCATTTTTCTTTCAAAATGAAGAAATCTAATGATCGGAAATTCATCCACGCTTACCGCACCAATTTTTGAGTAATTTTTCATGTCTCATTAAAGGGAATATTTGGGTATTTATACGTACTATCATTGTTCATGGTTTAACTCCATTGTTCATTAACTTGACCCTATTATTCATAGGACTGCCATTCTGAGTAAGCCTCGGGTATGCTCGACAAATGTACCATTCTAGGTCACCTGTTAGATCTCGCAACCCCCCACTTGTGAACTCCTTGGGTATATACGAAATGAGACTATGAATTCCCCTCTGCTCGTGTGAGATGATCTGCGAGGTCCCCTGGCTGTCTTTTCGCTGTACACCTTACATACATCCATCTAGTAGGGCCTGACATGGTCGTGGGAAAGCAATTCAGATCTTATCTCGGTTTTGAGTTGGTGATCATTTGTGTATAACAAATTTGTTCATTTGAAAATTTTCTTGATAACTTATTAACAAGCCAAAAAGTATGCAAATGATCAGAGTTCATGTTCACAATTCCATGTGGAAACTGGAAGGAAGGTCTCTTCCCTTCTCTCCCTAAAATCAAGCACCAGAATTTCACATTATTCTCTATTTTGTAAAAATGGTGGTTTCTTTACTCTCACTAGTGACCAAGGCTCCAACAAAGCCTATGTTAGTGATCGAAGAGCTAAGTGTCCCAACAAAATAGAGGTCGTTTCATGATAGGTGACTGTACCACACTTGGTAGCCCTACAAATTACAAAAGGTAAAGTAGGTATTTGCTAGATGACTCGTGATTAAATTAATATAAATAGGTATCTTGTCGAAGAAGCTGAATATCAATAGGTATTATTCTGAACTATAATATTAGTCTGATCTTTCTGGGAATAACTTCTAGTAGTTATAAATTCTAGACTGCAAACTTATAAAATTCTAGTATAGAGATCAATTTTTAATATCGTTTGAGAGCCTTCTTTTCTCAATCCAGAACTCATTGCTTTTAATTCAAATAAAATATTTGTTGACTTTCCTCTACTTTTCATTTGTTAGAAAAAAAAAAGAAAACTTAATTTGACCGAGTGGTTAACAAATCAATAACAAGATGTGCTTATTTAATTGGGTTTTGTTATCCATCTTCTCTTATATTTATCCTAAGTAGATATGCTTGCACGTCATAAGGAATGAGTTACAAGTTTATTTAGCTTTATTTCTTTTTAAGGGTTGTTGAGTGTTAGGATTGGTGATGGGTCAGTCCACCTTGCAAGCCCAATTAAGCTCAACTTTAATCGATTTCTACTTTTTGTTTTTCTTTTACGTGATAAGATAATAGTTAAGTTTCAATTTTGGTCCTTATAAAATAATAAAATTTGAAATTTAAGCTCTATATTTTAGTCTTTGAAATAATTTAGTTTCCTATTTTCTTAATGTTAATTAGTCTGATTATAATGGTGACATCAATTTCGTAAAGAATCTTATTCCAACAAAAAAAAATATCATGAAAAATCCATATTAACATTTTGGTTGATGCGTTGGGTTTTATAAGGAAAATAAAAAGGATTTTGAAAGTTTTATTTTTATTTTTTTGATATTTAGAAAGAGAGAAGGAAAAGGCTCTCATGAACAAGGCCCCGTCAGAGTTTTACCCTTAAGCCAAGAAGAGAATGATGAACCTCCTTAAAAAAGAAAAGAAAAAGTTTTGATTTTTTTTAAAATTTTTGAAACTGATTTGAAAAGTAAAAGAGAAAACCTTTGAGTTTTCCGATTCTAAAAGGAAGAAGAAGAAGAATTTATTTGAAGGGAAAAAAATGTAAACTACACCCATGGTCACTCTAAAATTGAGTTTGTCATATTTTGATCACTCCAAATTTTTTTCTCAATTTAGTCACTTTAAATAAGATAATTTTATGAATTAGTCGCTGCCATTAAATTTTTTTTTGTTTTAACATATTGTTGATGTGACACATTAGCACATTGAGTGACTGATACGTGACATTTTTTGTTGACTTTTGACTAAAGTTTAAGGACTTCACTATAATTAGTCAAAAACTCCCCTCTAAACTTTAGTCAGAAGTTAACAAAAAATTTCACGTGTTAGTGACTCAATGGGCTAATGTGTCACATTAGTAATTCGTTAAAAAATGAAAAGTTTAATGGTAGTGAATAATTCGTACAATTATGATATTTAGAGCGACTAAATTGAGAAAAAAAATTTTGGGGTAACCAAAATAGATTAGAACCTATTTTAAAGTATTGTGGGTGTAGTTTACCCAAAAAGAGATTTTTATGTACTGGCCATTGTGCACCGCTTCTAGAAATTGGAGAATTTTGAGTTCTCCATTGGCAAATGCTTGTTAGAAAAATGAAGGAAGAAGAGAGAAAAAAGAGTGAGTTTTCAGAAAAAATGGGGCAAAAGACCAAAACGATATGCCTGTAACAACCCGGTTTTAGCTAAATCAGAACAGTGGTTTCAGAAATACAAATCCAAAGTCGTAGAACTTTTTTAATATTATTTTTTGTGTTTATAGTATGTTAATTGATTTATGTGAAAATTTTGTAATTTAATTTTACTGTTTGTATGCTTAATTTGATAAAAAGGACTTAATCGCGTAAAATGTAAAAGTGGCATTCTATTTGTTAAAGTACTAATTTCCTATGGTTATTTAATTGTTAAGTCTTTAAAGTGAAATTAGGCCACTATTAAAGCTAATGGATGGTAATGGACAACCATTATGCGTTTTGTAATTTAAATATTAAGGTTAATATGGTAATTATGTTAATAAATGATAATAAAATAAAACAAAACATGAAATGGACATGCATGTTCATCTTTTCGCAGAATATTGAAGAGAAAAAGAACCATTTGAAAGCTTTTAAATTTCGGCACTTTGAAGCTCAAATTGAGCTAGCCCATGCTTGAATATTTGAATTTGTTGATGTATTCATGATTTGCCATTATTGATAGCTTGATGTTTTTGTGTTTTGATGATGTAAAATAAATATTTGTTGTAGATTATTATGTTTAATTAAGTGATTTTTGATAAAATGCTTATTTAGGATAAAATTATGAAATTTGAAAATTTAGGGGTCAAAATGTGAAATAAATGAAATTAATGGGCTACTAGGGACCTAGGGAGAATTCGGCCTAACTATATTTTATTAAAATTTTAAGCATTTTGTGTTATTTTGAAATAGGGACTAAATTGAGAAAAATATAAAATGTTAGGGGCTAAAGTGAAAAATGTCCATTTATGTGTTTGTGGATTGAATTGAATGAATATGAAATTAAATAAGTTAAATGTGTATTAACTTAGATCAAGAAAGGAAGAAATCATATTTGGATCGGGGGAAGTCGTAAGTTGTTGAATAGTCGTTCCGGTCTGTTTGTTTTCGTACAAGGTAAATTCATAAGTAAATAAATATTTTTGAATTAAATTGTATATGTTTATATCTATTTCCAAATTGATTAGTATTTATATTCATATTGCCAAATTGAATTTGATATTTGATTGTTTATTTCAAGCTTGAGTTGATTGAATAACGAAGTCGTAAGCTCCAAACAAACCTTAGGAATTGTACAAGATACTGCTATCATAACATTTGGACTTCCGATGTGTGAATTCATGTAAGACCATGTCTGGGACATTGGCATCGTATATGACTCATGTAAGACCTTGTCTGGGACAGTGGCATCAATATATGATAACATGTAAGACCATATCTAGGATATGGCATTGTACGATCTATGTATGTTATCCTAGTATCCTTGTCAATTTTGAATGGTTCGACGAGAAATATCAAAGTAAAATCGAATGTAAATGTGAGTTAAATGAATCAGGTATGTATAAAGTTTATATATATTCAAGAAGAATTAAGGTATGTGTAATATTTAATGTGGTAATATGAAGTTATATGAGCTAGTTGAATGTATATGTGTAAGAGATTAGATATATTTGGACTATTCGAATTGAAATATATATGTTTATGTGATGATTTATTTTCTTATGGCTTACTAAGGTTTAAAAGCTTACTTTGTGCATCCCTTCTTTATTTTATAGATATATAAAGCTAGCTTTGAGCTCGGGGATCGTCAAGGAACATCATCACACTATCGACCAATATTCGGTACTTTTGGAAATATGTAAATATGATATATGGCATGTATAAGCTAGTTTTGATATGTTTGGTTTTGAATTTGTATATATATATATATAGCCATGCGAAAAATGACTTGATCATAATGTTAATGCTTGTGTGTATTCGGTCATGCCTTAAGCTTATTTTGGAAGTATGTTTCATGGTATATATGTTTGTGGTGTTTAGTTATATGATTCGGTAATGAGAAATGATAAGTATGATATGATTCAGCTTAAGTTTAGTAAATATGATTGATTACAAAATGTGTTATATATGTGGTAGTAAATTCGGCTTTGGTAATTGGTTCATTTTGAATAGCATGTGATTTTGATAATGGTGTGACCTATTGAGGTTAGATTTGATGAAGAATAGGTGTCTATTTGAATGGTTGGACATATGAGGTTTAAACATGATAATTTGCATGCAAACTAGGTATGTTTGAATTGTCAATTGTTCTCAAAAGGGTAAATCTATTATAATGAAATGGGTATAAATTTTATAGGTAATTTGATAGCCGAATAGATGAAGTGATGAATAGCTAGGTACAGGAAATTTTGGATCGGTTATTGAGCATGTAAGTTCGGTGTAATATGATTTGCCTATTTGTGACAGAATATGATTAATAATATTATAATAAAATGCATATGAATTGGTAATAAACAAGATATTATTCGACTAATTGGTAATGTTTGCTAATGTTTCATGTATGGATATTTAATAAGCTAAATGATATGTCTTGTCTTGACTTAATGAGTGAATGTGCATAAGTACATAGGTTGGTATGTTTGGTAATTAACTAATGAATTAGATGCTTACAAATAGATGAATTGATGTATGCTGTGTATATGAAAGGAAAAATGTTTGATGATTCTTTAGGAGTTCGAATGCCATGATCTTTGGTCATAAGGCTCGGCTATTGGAGTTATAAAGTATATGTATTATGATATGATGTCTATTAGTTGGGTCGAATAGGTGATTAAATAAATAATATTGATATGTTTAAATTTTAAATCATGTTTGGTTTTTAGTTGGTTAAGAGATCCATATGTGCGAATGTGATTTATATGATTGGGCTACTGGTTACTATCCGAGTTTAAAATTTTTCGTGATTGAGTTAATATAATTTTGTGAATAATTTAAATTGAAAGATTGTTTTGAGTTGTGTTTTGATCGAAAATACCTCGTAACCTTAAACGGGTGACGGATACGGGTTAGGGGTGTTACAATGCCAATACCATTATTTACCAAAATCGTATGTTTGAGGCGGTGGAGGGCATGGTGGAGGTGGCACTAGTATTTTCTCCACTGAAACACCATTACAAAATGATGTATTTCTTAAAAATATTTTTAAGGGTGGACGGTGTGAGATAGGCAACACCAGTATTTTCTCCATTTACATGGGTAAAAATATAGGTTTCATAGAGTGGATGGTGAGAGAGAGACGACACTAGTGAAGGGTGAAAGAGAGGCAACACCCAATGTTTATCCTATTTAAGTAGTGTTTTATTAACTTTTTTGAAAGATAAGAATAGAAGAGGAAAAAAATTGATTGTAGAAAAAGAAAAAACATAGAAGAGAATTCATAAGGTTAGTATATATTAATTTTATTTTTTTCCATTTTTTTGGGGAATAAAAAATTTATAAATTTAATTCTTTTTACAGGTTTACTATTGAAAGTGAATAATCAATTTTCCATACGTGTTTATTTCAATAGAGTAATTTTGACAACAATAATTGGATGTATATTTGAATGTCGCCAACAAATAACAATGAGATTTAATAAAAATGTATTGGTTGATGATATGAAGAAAGGATCAGTGCAAAATTTGTTAGACATTGTGGAAGGAGGATTCGATTCAGTTGTTTGCTGAGTTAGCTGATGTAGAGCTAGTTGAAAATTCCACTCCATTAGATGAAGAATGTTGAGTTCAAGATTTGTGTATGATGGTTCCGAGAGCATACGTTGATAGGTGATCGACTGTACGTGATATCGTCATCGATCTTAATACTCCACCTATGCTTGAGAACCTTAACCTGAGTCCCCATTTACAAATACATTCAATGGTGATTGAGATCGATGGGGAAGGTGATGATGGATATGATGATAATGGTTCTTCTGATCACGAGGTTGAAGATTATACTGATCCTGATCTAGAAGATGTCCCAAACGATCTCGATGACGAAAGGGCGAATGACGATGTAAATGTTAATGCATCTTTAGTCGATGACTCGAGTCGAGACATTGTGATATGCAACGATCCTAGGGCACACAAGTCAATCATAGATCCCAATGCAACACATGCATCCGAGTTCTCAAAGTACTCCTATATATTACCTATTCACTAGTTGACCACAGATCCTGAACATGAAGAATTGTTCGTAGGCAAAAATTCGCAACCAAGGAAGAGCGTGTATTTTTCATTAAGCGGTATAGCATGAATGTGTCAGTTGACTAAAAAGCCAATGTTTCTAAATTGACATTGTATATTGGGGAGTGTTGGAGGTTGACAGAAGGCTGCAATTGTGATTACGAGCCTTATTTATGCAGAAGTCGCAAATATGGGAAATCAGAAAATTTGTTGGGCCTCACACTTGCACTTCAACACGTATGACGGAAGATCACTGCAAACTTGATTCTAAAATTATTTGCACAGGCATCATGCCAATGGTGATGGACATGTCAACCATTCCTGTTTTTGTGCTAATTGTCGAAATGCAAGAACGATTCCAGTACTGAGCTTCATACCGGAAAGCATAGATAGCTAAATAGATCGAAATGGAGTAGTTGTATTGAGATTGGGATGTATCGTGCAATGATCTATAGGGGTGGATAGTAGCTATGCAGAAGTACGAGCCAGGAACTATCATTGAGTTATAGGTACGACCTTATTACAGCCTAGATGACCAACTATAATCTAGAAAATAGTTTTCTAATGGATGTTTTGGATGTTCGATCAATTCGTACGGGCATTTCCCCACTGCAATTTGGTTGTGTAGGTTGATGGGTTTAAACTATACAAAAAAATATACCGAGATCCTACTTATTACAGTTTCTCAAGATGGGAATCGGAAGTTGCTTCCGATAGCGTTTGCCATCATAGACAAAGAGAACATGGAATCATGAGAATTTTTCGTAATGAAATTGTGGATCTGTGTTGTTAGGGATGACAATATTTGCATCATATCCGATAGAGTGAAGGGGATAATTGCCATGATTAGGCTTTCTAGTGTTCTGTGGAGATCCGTTTACTGATTCGGCACATTGCAACTAACTTCCACCAAGACTACAAGAATGCAGACTGGTGAAGACAAGTTAAGAAAATGGGTAAAATTTAGTTTTAACATATGTTTCAGATGTTATTATTACTTCAAAAAAATAATTTGAGACTGTTACTTGTCTTTTCTTAATTCATACATAGCATACGAGCTAGAGCCATACCTTTTTAGGAAAAAGGATGTCCAGACTTGGGGGTGACATGCAAGGCGAGACAAATACTCCTTTTCAAGAGTGGCTAGGTACCAATGAGCCATGGCAATGGGCTCAAAGTTTCTATGATGGTGCTCAATATGATCATATGACCACTAACCTAGCAGAAGTAGTTAACTCCGTGTTAAGGCAGATGCGGCATCTTTTAATTTTATTTGTTTTCTCAACTATGTTCTATAGACTAGAAACCTTGATGACATGAATTAGGCTAAAACAAGTCAACCAGATGAGGCAAGACACGTGTTTATTGAAGATGTCAGGAAGGTAATGGATGTGAATTGTCAGAGATTGAGGTATATTAATGTAGAAATATATTCTCAACATTTAAAAACTTTTCGAGTTATAGAGTCCATCAATCGTCAACCAGGAAGCCCACCTAGGTCCTATGGAGTTGATCTTTAGAATAGATGGTGCAGTTTCGAGAAGTTCTAGTCACTTCGCTACCCTTGTGCGCACACCATTCCAACTTGTGCTCGTGCCTCGATCAATGTTGAACAATATATCAATAAAATTAATACTTTCGAGTGCACATTACGTGTTTTGGGAAATAGGTTCCCCATCTTGTGTGATTTGTCAACATGGGAAGTGCCTTTGCTGACTTTCAGCCATGTCCCAAACAAGGGGTTACGCAGGATGCCAAAAGGTCACCTGCAAGTAACCAGGATCTATAATGAAATGGACATGAAGGTGAAAATTTATGATAAACTTTGTGGCATATGGAGAGTAGTTGGTCATAACCGAAATAAGTGCCTGTATCGAACCTATCATACCGGTCAATCGTTGCAATTAGGTGAAATATGAATTAATACTTCATGTTCACGGTTGTAATAAGAGTTTTATGATTATGATGGAATTTGCATATGAACTTTTTTTAGCATGTATATTGTTTTTAAAAATATTAAAAGTTTATTAAAAAAATAACCTCGAAGTTGTGTTTTGAAATGTAATATTTGTTGTGGATACAAGCTTGAAAATTAAGTCGAAATGAATAAAGTTAAACAAGCTTGAAAATTAAGTCGAATAAAAATAAGTCTAAGATTTACTATAATTAAAACCATACAAGCATGAAAATTAAATTATAGCATAGATGCAATAAATATAATGTTACACCGCTTAAAATTGATGGTTCAATGGTGTCGTCCTAGGGTAAATTGTTGCGGTGCCTATTATTAACATTGAGGGTGCTCACGGCGGTCATTGCTACCGTCACACAAAAAATTGTTCACATCATCCATCAGCGAACCATTGGGAGTGCTAAATACTTGATAAATCGTATGTCCCAATGGTTTGCTCAGGAGGAGTCAAGTATTGGAGTGGTAATGGGATGAAGGTATCAATTGTCATCAATGATCTTAGATCCAAATGATTAGAACTAGAATCAAGAATCTCTGACTGATGTGCGTAGGTTAATAATCTTGGGAAACAATATCGATCTCCAAGTCTGAATGATAAGAACTACCTCAGGTTGTGAATAAGACTGCTTGTGCTCGGGCGCTGGCTGTTGTTCGGTGCAGGAGGCTGATGTGACATGCAGTGCAAGAGGTGCTCTACTCATTGCATGTGTGGAGGGACTAGCATCGTTCACCCGCCAAATAAGAAAGGTTTCCCACATGCCATGTACTAGGGGATGTATTCCTTTGAGGTCACAAATCAGATGCATAATCCATCCGAGGTCTCTGCCTCATCCAGTTATTGCACAATACAATATATTCTTCATGCTCGATTGCCCAATTCTAGTCATGTTTCCCTCTTTTGTTAATTAGTTGTAAATTCCCCAAACTTTGAGACAGATATGTTGGACACACCCAAATTGTCGCAATACCTGATCCCCATTAAATCACTCGACCATCAAGAAATTCAGCAGGGGTGCGTTAATGCACTAAAAGTGTGAGTGGATGTAAGTAGATCGGGGAATAATAGCCACAATATCCGAGAAGGAATATGACAATTAGATGAATTGCACAATTAATAGCATAGTTGTAGTAGCATGAGTCAAATAACATAAAAAAATAAATACTTGTAATGAATATTAGAAAAAATCACCCCTCCCCTACAGGTGTCTCAATCATCTAGCGATAAGTCGAAAGCATATATAACCTCTTGTAAACAACACCTAAGAAATGACAACACACTCGTTGATGCTTTGTCAAAATTAACATCCTTTGTCATCATAGAACAAAGGGAAAAAATCATGGTCGAGGATAGGGAAACCCCAAGCTATGACGCACAGGAGGAGACCTAGATGACACCAATAATTTGTAAACGCCAAGGCGAGCAAGACAATTGAGACAGAAAAGAGCTTGCAAAACTACAACGTAAGACTGCGAGGTATGCCATTATCACATGTCATAAATATTTACTAAACTCCTAATATATGAATTCCATATTTGAATATTGCAAGCTCATTGCATGATAAATTTAGACAACGTGTTTTATCTCACGATTAATAGATACACCTTTTTTGGAGGGTGTATTGTATAGAAAAAGGGTTTTCCCATCTACTATTGCGATGCCTATCGCATTCTGAAGCAGAGTATGTTATGAGAAATATCCACAAAGGAATTTTTGGTGATCACTTAGGTGGTAGATTGCTCGCACAAAAAATCTTTAGGCAAGGGTACTACTGGCCTATAGTCTTGGAGGGCAACAATAAGTTAGTTCACATATGTGATTATTGCCAGAGAAACGCCAAATTCCAATGAAAACCAGTAGAGCCCCTTTAAGTCATGTCAGGTCCATGGTCATTTTGAAACTTGGGGGGTTGATATCCTTGGTCCATTCCCTATAACCATAAAACAAAAGAAATTTATAATAATGGTTGTAGGCTACTTCACCAAATGGATTGAAGCAAAAGCTTTCGCAACCATCATAGAAAAATAGATGGAGTCTTTCATTTAGATATAGATTGTCTGCAGGTTCGAGATACCTTACATGATTATCACATACGACGTACAATTTTAGGGAAAATTCAAAAACTTTTGTACTGACCTCCAAATAATTCTAGCTAAAATCTTAGTAAAAATGCCACAAATAAATGGGCAAGTAAAAGCGATGAACAAGAAAATTCTAACGGCTCTCAAGAAGAAAGTTGGCAAAGCTAAGGGTGCTTGGTTAGAAGAACTGCCTGAAATTTTGTGAGCCCTATGAACTACACCTGACACTACGATAGGAGAAACAACTTTCTCTCTTGTCTACGGGGTAGAAGTTGTAATCCCTGCAGAAATTGGTTTGAGATCATATAGAACGCAAAACTTCGATGATGAAGCTAATTAGGAGGCTATTGGGCTCAATCTCGACCTAATTGACGAACTAAGAGAAACAGCTGAGGTTAGAAATGCAATGCACACCCAACAGGTAGCTCACTATTATAATTCCAAAGTTAGAAACAAACAATTCCAAGTGGTCGATCTTGTTTTAAGAAATACCAATGCTAGTCTACCCGTATGTCAATGAGGAAAAATGCCTCCAAATTGGGAAGGATCATACAAAATGATGAAAAAAATAGGTTACAGAGCGTATAAGCTAGAAAATATAGAGGGCACAGTTGTACATCAAACTTGGAACACCCGACATTTCAAAAAATACTATGTATAACTCCTTATCCTATGAATGAAAATTTTTCTAAACAATATTTATGTCACATTAAGGCTCACAAGCAAAGAGCCCCAGCCTCTAACACAGTTAGTGAGAGCAAAGTTCCCAGCTTTCACACTAAGGCTCATAGGCAAAGAGTCACAGCCTCCAACATACTTAGCAAGAGCAAAGCTCTCAACTATAATTCTAAGGCTCGTAGGCGAAGAGTCGCAACCTCCAACATAGTTAGTGAAAGAAAAACTCTCAGCTGCCATATCAAGGTTTGTAGCCGAAGAGTAGCAGCCTCTAACACAGTTAGAAAAAGAAAAGTTCCAAGCTGTCATACTAATGCTCGCAGACGAAGAGCCATAGCCTCCTACACAGTTAGAAAGAGCAAAGTTCCAATTGACTATCTCTTAAAATTTTCTCAAGTATGAAATAACTCGTGGCTTAACGTTCCTAACTAATGACTTTCACAAAGTTATCTAAGAATTTTACGATAATAATAAATTCAGGTGAATGATATAAAACTCAAAAAGAAAAACAAAAGAAAATGACACTATAATAATATTAGGGCCTGCAGATTAAGGCATCATGACCTATGAAACTAGTTTAAATTTTTAAGTTCACTCTAGATCAAGGAAAAACAAGTGATTTTAAAACTCAAAAGTTTCATCTCATTGATTCATTAAAAAAGTAAAATACAAAGTTACAAAATAGTAAACATTGTTACTAGTAGAAGTATCAGCAGTATGATCGCCAATAAAGACAATAGTTGATCTATTTCTACCTCAATAAAAGCATCAAAGTCCAGTGAACATAAAAGGGCCCAATAACAACTTGAGTGTACAAAAAAATGTTAGATTTGAGCTCGACAGTGACATTGCTCAACATCTTTAGGATGTTCTTCTTAAAACCCTCAAAAGCTTCTTCTTGATTACACTTCAACGTTGCCATTGCATTCTCATAATCTGCATTGATTCGGCTGATATCCATTTTGTGCTCTTTAGTGACCTTCTTCAACTCAGCATGCAAAGTTCTGACCTTAATGGATAGTTCATCATTTTTCATCAGCTTAGCCCTCAACCTCCAAGCGAGTTCCTCATTTTGCTTATAGGGCACCTCATTTTCGTATCTCATTCTTGGCCACCACTCCTTAGAAACCTTAAGGTTCACTTCAAGCTCCTTTTGGGTGGCCTCTATTCTACCAATTCTCTCCTCAATGCCTAACCTTATCATGAAGGCCTCAGCGAGAAAGGCCTGGAAGGAGGAGTTTAACCTTGGTAGTTCTGATTCATGTGAGCCCTCAAATGACTCACCAATGCACAACTTCTTCTATGCAGTCCCAGACATCGAAGCTCACCAATTCCCCATGATATCTTGCAGCTCCTCATGATTCAGATTCTTATGGCTTGGAGCTAGTTCACTGATATTTCAAAGAGGTAGCTCTACAGGAGGAGGCACACTAACAGGAGAAACACTAGGAAGAAGAGAATTACCAAGTGCAGGAACATGAGAACTATCACGAGTTTCGGTTTGTGAGCTCGCAGAAGGTGAAGCAGTGATCATCATAGCAGAGGTCCCTAAAACAGCCTGGTTTTAGCTAAATCAGAATAGTAGTTTCAAAACCACAAATCTGAGGTCGTAAAATTATTGTAATATTATTTTTAGTGTTTATAGCATGTGAATATATATGTATGAAAATTTGTGAGCTAATTTTATCGTTTAATAGCTCAATTTGAGAAAAAAAGGACTAAATTGCATAAAATGCAAAAGTTGCATTCTATATTATAAAGGTGTCTATTTGCTATGGCTTATAAAATGTAAAGTCCTTATGTTGTAAATAGACCATTGATAGTGGGAATGGACATAAATGGTCTTATATTTGATGTTAAAATGGTTTAATAACCAAGGGTAAAATGGTAAACTATGTATTATGTAATTAATAAACAAAACCAAAAGCATTATCATCTTTATTTTCATCAACCATAACCAAAAATAAGAAATAAAAATAAGTCATTCTAGAAAAATAAGTCATTCTAGGGTTCTTCATTCGGCCTTGTATACTCAAGCAATTAAGGTATGGTTTTGATCCATTTTTGATGATTTCTATGTTTTTGTGATCGTTGCTTTGAGTACTAGCTAGCCCATGCCTCAATTTTTGAAAGTGTTGATGATTTTGAAAGTTTCCATTAATGAATTCATGTGTTTTTAGGTGTTTGATGATGAAATATGAAAACTTAGTGATATATATCTAAGTTTTGTAAAGTGATTTTTGATGAAAATGTCTATTAGGGATTAAATTGTGAAAATTAGAAAATATGTGGTTAAATGTGTGAATAAATGATAAATATGGGCTGATATGAGCACTAAGAAAATTCAGCTAGCATGTATTTGAAAGAAATTGTGAAATTTTATGTATTAGTGAGATAAGGACTAAATTGTAAGAAATGTAAAAATTTAGGGCCAAAGTGTAAATTAGCTAAAATTATGTGTTTGTGGATTAAATTGAATGAATTGGTGATTAATTTGGTTAATTTTGAATACATATAGATCAAAAAAAGAAAGAATTCAGATTTAGATCGGGGAAAATCGAAGGTTATCGAGTAATCGATCCAATTCGTCAATTCCGAGTATGACATAAGTTCGTACGTGATAAACATTGTTAAAATTATGTTTCAAATGATTTAATATCATATAAATTGTAGATATGGGACTATGGTTTAGTATGACAACAAATTAACAATGTTTGGCACTTAGTGTGCGTTTCGAGATAGCTTCGGCTATATATAACAGTTAGTGCGCGAATTGGAATAGCTTCGGCTATATGTGGCACTAAGTGTTTGATATCGAGATAGCTTCAGTTTAATGTGATGGCACTAAGTGTACGATATCATTATAGCTTCAGCTAATCATTTTTGCACTAAGTGTGCGAGTTTCTTGAGTATTGAAAGAATTCGAGAGGGAGTACATATTGAACAAAGAAGTGAAAATGTAATAAATAAATACGAGACCATAACCTATGTGGCATTTGACACTATGTGTATGAAGCTTGATGGATTTTGTATATATATGATAAATGGTTATGAGTTAGAATTGAGTGATTATATGAGATTTATTAAGTGTTTATTAATTGATTATTTGAATGTTATGAACTGTTAATTTTATTTAGTACAAAATTACTAAGCAATGAAGCTTACTATGTGTTATTTGTTTATATTTTATAGAGAATCAAAGCTAGCTTGGAGTCGGGGATCATCGAGAACATCATCGCATTATCAAACACCTAAGTTGGTACTTTTGAGATATAGCTATATATATGGTATATGGCATGTATAGGCTAGTTAAGGTACTCTGGTTGTGATATTATCCATGAGATTTGGCTTGTAAATGTTGGTGTGTATGGCCATTAAATTTGGATTGAATTATGTGTCTAAATGTGATATAAGTGATGTATATAATGCCTTATATGTTGGCTTATATGGTATGGTTATATGTTGGTTATTTTGGATAGTTGTAAGTTGTTGTATTAGTGCTTGCAAGATTGGCATATTGTGGTTTGATTTTGAGATGATGATATGGTACATTTTCAGGTATGAAATGGGTGATTAGTTGATGAGTAAATGATATTAGATGATAAGCAAGTTTGATGATTTTGGCATATTGGTATGGTATGTTTTAGTTGTGGAATTAAGTAGTTGAATTGGTTGTGAATAAATGACATGATATGTGTATGAATTGGCATGTTTTTGGTTGGTTAAAGATGTATGGAAATGGTGCTATTTTGGTTGCTATGTGTGCTTGTGGAAAGGGTGGCTTTGCAAATGGGCTATTTTTGTCCACATGGATAGAGACACGAGCGTGTGTCTCAACCGTGTGTGACACACGTTGATGTTACACGGGCGTCTGTCCCCTGGTGAATAATTAGAAATTCAAGTCAGTCTTGTGCAAGGCTTAGACACACAGGCGTGTCTAGTGGCCGTGTGAGTCACACAGCCTTGGCACATGGGCATGTATGGCCATCGAAGGGTACACGGGTTAGGCACATGGGCGTGTGGTTGGCCTTGTGACCCAAGTCAGTAACCTCCTAAGTTTTCCCACGGCCTGACATATGGGCGTGTCTTCGGCCGTGTGGTACAAATCAGTATGTAAGCCTTATTTTCACATGGCCTATGACACTGGCGTGTTTGGTGACCGTGTGAGGCACACGGCCTGTTCACACGGGTGTGTGACCCTGAAATGTTAGAAAATTTTATAAATTTCTCAAAGTTTACATATGTTATCGGTTTAGTCCCGAACCACTTCTAAGCATGTTTTAAGGCCTCGTAGGACCTTAAAAGGGACAATATGATTGAGATGAATGGATCTTGATATTGAATGCATAAATGTATGTGAATGATGTGTATTGATCGGTAATGCCTCGTAACCTTAATCTGGCGTCAAAGACGGGTTAGAGGTGTTACATTTAATTTGGTATCAGGACTACAGTTTAGTTAATCTTAGGACTAACGTAGCATGTGAAAGTCTAGCTATACATGCCATATATATAAACTGCGATAGTGTGATGATTCCTTACAGTTAAATATGTGTTTTTATATAGTAAATGGATCCTGATTGAGTTGTAGCGGACGATGTGGAAAGTAATGCACCCGCTCCCGCTCAAGGGGCAACGCCGGCCGATTCTAGGCCTATTTCAAGTAGCCAAGAGAGAGAGGCTAAGCAAGCCTTCTTCCAAATGATGAGTGAGCGGTTCATGAAATTTTTACGAACGAATCTAGCTGCTCAACAACCTCCACCCCACCTATTCCTCAACAAGTCTAGTTGTACCACAAGTGATAGATCCGATTCGATTGAGTAAACCACCAGTGGATAAGATATGTAAACAAAGGGTCGAAGAGTTTCGGGCTACAGTTGATGATGATGCTGAGAGGGCTGAGTTTTGACTTGAGAACACAATCAGAGTATTTGATTTGTTGTCTTGTACTCCTAATGAATGTATCAAGTGTGTTGTATCTTTGCTCAGATATAATGCATATCATTGGTGGAAAACGTTGATACCGATGACTCCTAGAGAATGAGTTACCTGGGAGTTCTTCCAATCTGAGTTTTGAAAGAAATACATAAGTCAGCGATTCCTTGATCAGAAGAATAAAGAGTTTCTAGAATTGAAACAGGGTCGAATGATTGTGACTGAGTACGAAAGAGAATTTGTGTGATTGAGCAAATATGCTTGAGAATATGTTTCTACGAAAGAGATCATGTGTAAATGATTCGTTGATGGACTGAATAAAGATATAAAACTGTTAGTCGGGATTCTTGAATTGAAAGAATTTGTTGTACTGGTTGAGAGGGCTTGTAAAGCCGAGGATCTCTGCAAAGAAAAGAGAAAAGTTGATTTTGAAGCAATAGATTCGAGAAAGAGATCAACTAAGAAATCTTATCAGTTTGTATCGAAGAAATTTCGAGACTCGTTTAATCGTTCTACTGCATCGGTGGGACATTCAAATAGAGATCAAGTAAGACAACAGTCGAGCTTCAAAGCTTTAGCTACTTTGATAGCTAGTGTTGGGAGTGCAAGACCTAACCGACCTGAATGTAAACATTATGGTAAAAGGCATTCCGGTGATTGTAGACTGAATGATCGGGTCTGTTTTAAATGTGGATCATTGGATCATTTTATTCGTAATTGTCCTGAGTTGGTTGAACAAGATACAGTACAAAACACGAGGCTGAGTAACACTTCAGCTAGAGGTAGACCACCCAGAAACACGGGAAATGTAATAGCCAGAAAGCGACTAAAGACTCTGCTGTAAGATCAGAGGTGAGAGCACCTGCACAAGCCTATGCTATTTGCGCTCGCGAAGAAGCGTCATCTCCAGATGTCATTACCAATACTTTTACTCTTTACGATACTAAAGTTATTGCATTGATAGATCTAGGATCAACTCATTCATATATATGTGTGAATTAGTATCCAGTAAGACTTTGCTTGTAGATTCTACTAAATTTGTAATTAGAGTATCAAACCCCTTAGGCAAGTACGTGTTGGTTGATAAAGTGTGCAAGAATTATCCATTGATGATTCGAGATTCCTATTTTTCGACTGATCTGATGTTATTGCCTTTTGATGAATTTGATATAATTCTGGGTATGGATTGGCTAACATTTCATGATGCTATTGTGAATTGCAAACGAAAGATGATTGACTTGAGATGTTAGAATAATGAGATTATCAAGATTGAGTCAGATGATCTGAATGGCTTGCCTGCGGTGATTTCATCAATGATAGCTCAGAAATATGTGAGAAAGGGTTGCAAAGATTATTTTGCTTATATGCGTGATACGAAAGTGACTGAAAAGAAGATTGAAATAGTACCAGTTGTGTAGATGTGTTTCTTGAAGAGATACCGGGTTTACCACCGATCTAAGTGGTTGAGTTTGGCATTGAGTTAGTGTCGGGAACTACGCCGATGTCGATAGCTTCTTACAGAATGGCTTCGATAGAGTTAAAAGAATTGAAATCTCAATTACAAGAGTTGACTGACAGAGGGTTTGCAAAACCGAGTTTCTCGCCTTAGGGTGCTCCCATATTGTTTGTGAAAAAGAAAGATGGTACTATGAGAATGTGTATAGATTATAGACAGCTCAACAAAGTGTCAATCAAGAACAAATATCCTCTGCCTAGAATAGATGATTTGTTTGATCAATTGAAAGGGGCTACAGTGTTTTCAAAGATATATTTGAGATTGGGTTATTACCAGTTACGAGTTAAAGACTCCGATGTACCAAAAACTACTTTTAGAATGAGGTACGAACATTATGAAATTTTAGTTATACCTTTCAGACTAACGAATGCACCTGCTATGTTTATGGACTTAATGAACCGGGTTTTTAGACCGTACCTAGATCAATTTGTCATTGTATTCATTGATGACATTTTAATTTATTCATATGATGAAACTGAACATGCCGAGCATCTGAGAATTACATTGCAAACTCTGCATGATAAGCAATTATATGCAAAGTTTAGTAAATGTGAATTCTGGTTGCACGAGGTTAGTTTTCTAGGGCATATTGTGTCAGCATCAGGTATTCGAGTCGATCGGAGTAAGATTTCTACAATAATGGATTGGAAGCCTCCGAGAAATGTTTCTGAGGTCCGCAGTTTTCTAGGACTAGCGGAATATAATATACAGTTTGTAAAAGGCTTTTCAATGATTGCAACTCTATTGATGAGATTACTTCAGAATGATGCAAATTTTGAATGGTCTGAGAAATGTCAGATAAGTTTTGATCAACTAAAACTCTTTTAATTGAAGTTCTAGTGTTAGTACAACCAGAATCGAGTAAAGAATTGGTAATCTATAGTGATGCATTATTGAATGGTTTGGGTTGCATTTTGATGCAGGAAGGCAAAGTCATAGCTGATTCCTCAAGACAGTTAAAAGCGCATGAAAAGAATTATCCGACACACAATTTAGAGTTAGCAGCCATTGTTTTTGCGTTAAAGATTTGGCACCATTATCTATTTGGTGAGAAATTTCATGTTTATTCAGATCACAAGAGTTTGAAATATTTGATGACTCAGAAAGATTTGAATTTGCGACAACAGAAATAGCTAGAATTTCTAAAAGATTACGAGCTAGTGATTCACTACCATCTGGGAAAAGCAAATGTTGTTGTTGATGCATTAAGCCGAAAATTTTTGTTTACGCTAGGTGCAATGAATACTCAGTTGGCTCTTTCTGATGATGGCTCAATTTTAGCTGAGTTAAAAGTGAGATCGATGTTTGTACAGTAGATTTAGGAAGCTTAGAAGACTAATAATGAAATGTTAGCTAAAAGAGTTCAATGTGATTCAAACCCTGATTCAAAGTTTCAAGTTGATTCCGATGATTGTTTAAGATTCAAAGGCTGAATATGTGTTCCGAGAAATTCAAAGTTGATTCAAATTATTTTGAATGAAGCCCACAGTAGTCTTTTATCTGTTCATTCGGAAAGCACGGAAATTTATAACAATTTGAAACAACTTTATTGGTGGCATGGTATGAAACGTGACATCTTAGAATTTGTTTCTAAATGTTTGATTTGTCAGCAAAATAAAGCAGAGCATCAGGTACCGTCAGGTTTATTACAGCCTATCATGATTCCCGAGTGGAAATGGGATAGAGTGACTATGGATTTTGTTTCAGGTTCACCCCTATCTCCTAGTAAGGAATATGCAATCTGGGTTGTTGTTGATAGGTTGACAAAATCGACTCATTTTATTTTAGTACGAACAGACTATTCGCTTGAAAAGTTAGCTGAATTGTATATATCCGAGGTTGTGAGATTACACGGAGTACCTATTTCTATAGTTTTAGATAGAGACCTGAGATTCACATCGAGGTTTTGGAAGAAATTACAGGATACACTGGGTACAAAATTACATTTTAGTATCGCATTTCACCCACAGACTGATGGTTAATCCGAGTGAGTTATACAGATACTCGAGAATATGTGGAGATGTTGCATTCTTGAATTCGAAGGTACGTGGGAAAAGTATTTACCGTTGATTGAATTCACATATAATAATAGTGATGGCACCATATGAAGCTTTATACGGCGTATATGTAGAACACAGTTGTACGGGACTGAGCTAAGCAAGAATAAGATTCACAAGGTTGATTTGATTAGAGAAACAAAAGAAAAAGTGAAAGTAATTCGTGATAGTCTGAAAGCAGCGCTAGATCAATAGAAATCTTACGTAGACTTGAAGCAGAAAGATATTGAATTTCAGATCAGGGATAAAGTGTTCTTGAAAGTATCTCCGTGGAAGAAAATACTTTCGTTCGGTCGTGCAGGCAAATTGAGTCCATGATTCATCAGACTGTATGACATTATCGAACGAGTTGGACTAGTGGCTTATCGGCTAGGATTGCCGTCTAAGTTAGAAAAGAATCATAATGTATTTCATGTATCGATGCTATGAAGGTACAGATCTGATCCTTCGCATGTTATTTCCCCGAACGAAGTTGAGATTTAGTCAGATTTATTGTATAGTGAAGAACCAATCCGAACTCTATCTCGTGAGATCAAAGAGCTGAGAAATAAAAAAATAGTGTTAGTAAAAATATTATGGAATCAACACGGGGTTGAAGAAGCTACGTGGGAACCCGAGGATGATATAAGAAAGCAATATCCAAACCTATTCACTGGTAAGATTTTCGGGGATGAAAATCCCTAAGAGAGGAAGTTGTAACAGCCCGGTTTTAGCTAAATCGGAATAGTAGTTTTGAAACCACAAATATAAGGTCATAAAATTATTTTAATATTATTTTTGGTGTTTATAGCATGTGAATATATATGTGTGAAAATTTCGTGAGCTAATTTTATCGTTTAACTGCTCAATTTGAGAAAAAGGACTAAATCGCATAAAATATAAAAGTTGCATTCTATATGATAAAGGTGTCTATTTGCTATGGCTTATTAAATGTGAAGTCCTTATGTTGTAAATAGACCATTAATAGTGGAAATGGACATAAATGGTCTTATATTTGATGTTTAAATGGTTTAATAACCAAGGGTAAAATGGTAAACTATGTATTATGTAATTAATAAGCAAAACCAAAAGCATTATCATCTTTATTTTCATCAACCATAACCAAAAATAAGAAAGAAAACTAAGTCATTCTAGGGTTCTACATTGGCCTTGTATATTCAAGCAATTAAGGTACATTTTTGATCCGTTTTTGATGATTTCTATGTTTTTGTGATCGTTGCTTTGAGTACTAGCTAGACCATGCCTCAATTTTTGAAAGTGTTGATGATTTTGAAAGTTTCCATTGATGAATTCATGTGTTTCTAGATGTTTGATGATGAAATATGAAAGCTTAGTGATAGATATCTAAGTTTTGTAAAGTGATTTTTGATGAAAATGTCTATTAGGGATTAAATTATGAAAATGAGAAAATATGTGGTTAAATGTGTGAATAAATGATAAATATGGGTAGATATGAGCACTAAGAAAATTCAGCTAGCTTGTATTTGAAATAATTGTGAAATTTTATGTATTAGTGAATAAAGACTAAATTGTAAGAAATTAAAAGTTTAGGGTCAAAGTGCAAATTGGCTAAAATTATGTGTTTGTAGATTAAATTGAATAAATTGGTGATTAAATGGGTTAATTTGGAATACATATAGATCAAGAAAGAAAGAATTCAGATTTAGATCGGGAAAAATCGAAGGTTATAGAGTAATCAATCTGATTCGTCAGTTTCGAGTACAAGGTAAGTTTGTATGTGATAAACATTGTTACAATTACTTTTCAAATGATTTAATATTGCATAAAATGTATATATGAGACTATGGTTGAGTATGACGACAAATTAACTATGTTTGGCACTTATTGTACGTTTTGAAATAGCTTCGGCTATATATAACACTTAGTGTGCAAATTGGAATAGCTTCGACTATATATGGCACTAAGTGTGCGATACCGAGATAGCTTCGGTTTAATGTGATGGCACTAAGTTTTCGATATCATTATAGCTTCAGCTAATCATTTTTGCATTAAGTGTGCGAGTTTCTTGAGTATTGAAAGAATTCCGGAAGGAGTAACGTATTGAACAAAGAAGTGAAAATGTAATAAATAAATACGAGAGAGTACAAGTATGTACGATACCTATGTGGTAGTTGATACTATGTGTATGAAGCTCGATGGATTTTGTATATATATGATAAATGTTCATGAGTTAGAATTGAGTGATGATATGAGATTTATTAAGTGTTTATTAATTGATGATTTGAATATTATGAACTATCGATTTTATTTAGTATGAACTTACTAAGCTATGAAGCTTCCTGTGTGTTATTTGTTTAAGTTTTATAGAGAATCAAAGCTAGCTTGGAGTCGGGGATCATCGGGAACATCATCGCACTATCAAACACCTAAGTTGGTACTTTTGAGATATATATATATATGGTATATGGCATGTATAGGCTAGTTAAGTACTTTGGTTGTGATATTAGCCATGAGATTTAGCTCGTAAATATTGGTGCGTATGGCCGTTAAATTTGGCTTGAATTATGTGTCTAATATGTGATATATGTGATGTATATAATGCCTTATATGTTGGCTTATTTGGTATGGTTATATGTTGGTTATTTTGGATAGTTGTAAGTTGGTGTATTGATGCTTGCAAGATTGGCATATTGTGGTTTGATTTTGAGATGATGATATGGTACATTTTAAGGTATGAAATAGGTGATAAGTTGATGAGTAAATGCATTTATTAAGATAAGCAAGTTTGATGATTTTGGCATATTGGTATGGTATGTTTTAGTTGTGGACTTGAGTAGTTGAATTGGTTGTGAATAAATGACATGATATGCATGTTTTTGGCTGCTTAAAGATGTTTGGAAATGGTGCTATTTTTGTTGCTATGTGTGCTTATTGAAAGAATGGAAAATTGGCTTTGCAAATGGCCTATTTTTGTCCATACGGATAGAGACACAGGCATGTGTCTTAGCCGTTTGCGACACACAGTCATGTTACACGGTTGTGTGTCCCCTAGTGAATAATTAGATATTTGTAACAGCCCGATTTAGGGCCTAACCGGAATAGTGGTCTTGGGACCACAAATCCAAAGTTAGAAAATTTATTTTATTACAATTATGAGATTATATCATGATTATAATAGTGCATGAAAAATTTGGTGAGTCAATTTTAACGTTTGTGAGCCCACTTGCAAAAAAAGACTAAATCGCATAAAAGGAAAAAGCTGCATTTTAGTACCCAAAGGTGCCAAGTAGCTAGAGAATTGAAATTAGGAGTATTTAAGGGGCAATTAGACCCTTGTGCATTGGCTTGGCCGGCCATGGGGAGACAAATTGGAGAGAAGGTTAAAATTAGGTGAGGATGAGGTCATTAATTTTGACTAGTTCTATATTAAACAAAACAAAGGCCATTCCTTCTTTATTTTTTTCTTCTCCTTCACCGATTTTTACCAGCCATAGGAGGGTTTTGAAGCTTGAAATTGGTAGCAACTTATCATCTCTAGAAGTAAGTGATTTTCATACCCTTTGTTGAAGATTTTTGCATTTTTAAGAACCTTGAAGCATAAGCTTTCAAGTGAGGGTGCTATTTTGTAAAATGATGACTGGTTTAGGGTTTTGCCATGAAAATATTTATGAGATTTGCTGAGTTTTTATGGAAGAAAATGAGTCTTGGGTGTCTTATAAACAACTTTTGTGAAAGGTGTTAGCATGAAAACACCTAAAAGGACTATTTTGCATAAGTTGCAAAATAGGTGGTAAGTGTGTGAAATAGTGAGAATTTGGGATTGCTCTAGTAGTAAAAAGAGTTTATCTAGGCTTGAAATACAAAAAAATTTGATAAAAATCAAATTTCGAGTATAGGGGTAAAATGGTCATTTTGCCAAGGCCTAGGGGCAAAATAGTGATTTTACCAAAGATGTGAATTTATGAATGCCTAATTGTCATTGGTGACTAAATGAGTGCATTTTGTTATTATAGATCAAGATTTGCCAAAACCGAGCCTAGACTAGGGTAAAGCCAAACAATAAGATTAAGCCGACTAGTCAAGTATTTTTTCTAAACTGAGGTAAGTTGTATGTAAATAATACAACAATATTGTTAAATGCATGTATCCAATCATTATTGATTTTTATATATCATGAATTTCTAGAATTTGAACCGAGTATGCATATTTATGATTGAGAAAGTAGAAAGATCCAGTGAGAACCCCCGGAAATAAACCGGATGTTCATGCCATAACATTGGGTTATGTGAGTGTGACAACCCTAATTTGACCCTAGTCGGAAAGTGGTTTTGGGACCACAAAACCGAGTCATAAAAATAATTAACTGTTAAATTATGTGTTTATTATATGTGTAAATGCATGTGTGAAAGTTTCATGCTTTGATCTGGTCATTTATATGTGAAATTTATAAGATATGACTCATGTGATAAAACTTGAAAGTGTGATAGGTAAATTTTAAAGTATCAAATAATGCATGAAATGATGACATGAGGGAGTTGCATGTCAAATGGACCATTTTGTTTAGTGGCCGGCCATAAATGATGGTTGATATATAATATATGTTTTATTTTAGTATTATAATAAGTGATGGCTTTATTTTTGAAATAAATTAATTAGTAAAACAATAAAAGATGATAAAAAAATAGATGTTCATCTTTCTTCTTGATTGCCGAATTTGGGAAAGAAAATATTGAAGAAGAAACCAAGGCTTTCGGCCATGGATATCCCAATTTAAGGTATGCATTGTGATTTTTTATTTTAATTGATTATGAGATTAAATTGATAAGTACATAGTTTATTTAACCCATGGTTTAAATTCATGAATCAATGAACAAATGTCCAGTCGGCAAGTGCTAAATTGGTGTTATTTTGATAAGTCTTTCGGAAGATATTAGTTAATTGTTAAGTAGCATAATTGATGGTTGAATGAGTAGAATTCATGGTTGAAAAGTACAAATTGAAATTTGTTGTATGAGTGTATATGCATTTTGGAAAGAAAAATGTTGTTGTTTAGTTGAGTTTTCATTAGATATATATTCATTCGGTCAAAAGGGGGAGGAATAAGATGAATTTAAAATGTTGTGGTTTAATTTTTTTAGTTGGTTAAATGATTGTGGTCATTGCCGAATACAATTGTGTTAGGGGAAATAGGATTAAAAATCGGTTTGATGAACTAAATAAAAATATATATATATTCGACTATATAGATTAGATGTGTACTTGAAAATATAATAAGCCTTGAGAGATTGTGCTTGTGTATGTGAACTAAATGTTTAATGAATATTAGGCTAAAAGGAGTAAAAGGTTAAGTCATAAGAAAATTTGAGTGATATTCATATTTGGACATTAGGGTTATATGAACTTTGGTTATTTGAGTTATGTGTTATGTGAACTATTTATTTGATATACATAATCGGTCATTGTTTGTCAATAATGTAACATATGTGTAATTTGCTACAATTGATCATGAGATGGAATTTGTATATGAAAGCTAAGTTTGAGTGGTTAAGGCCAAATGGGATATATAAGATATTAAAGCATGTTATAATTATATATTGGTGTATACGTGGTTGTAATTAATCCTCTACTTGAATTCGGTTAGATATGGTCATAGTATGAGTTTAGCAGGGTTAATATCTTAAAATTGAATGGAGTTTTAGTTAACCTTATGTGTCATGTGTGTTAAAATAGTTTATGATTTGGGTGTTATTATATGCATTTATGGTAAGGATTTTTCAGCTATGTTTTATATCTATGAAATGATTATAATGGATAATATGTAAGAGTAATTTCGGCTTGTTAAATATGTGCTACGTGTATGACAAATTGTATAAATATGATGTATTGAAGTTACCCTATAAGATCGAAATGAGTAATTAAATTATTGGTGTGTATGTATTTTTATTCATTGTAACTTGGCATGTGAAATGGGTGTATGATAGTTAATATGTGTGCTTAAGGTGATGTGATAAAATAATTAGGTATATGGTTTGGTTTCATTATTGAGTATAAGGGTTAAGTGCTTTAAAAGGCCTTTGATGTTCGAAATGATTAAACAAATTCATTTGTTTAAATTAAGCTCAAGAGCAAAGAGGAACTAGACCAGATAAGGGAAAGGAGAAAGCGAACGAATAGCCTACCCACAACTGTTCAAAAATATTTGAGGTAAGTTTTGAGAAATTACAGTGAAGCGTATCTTGCGTACGTACTTGATAGTACAGAATCAGAAAAGAATCTTGAATCAGTATCAGTGGTTTGTGATTATCCAGATGTTTTTCCCGAGGAATTGCCAGGGTTACCACCTGTTCGGGAGGTAGAGTTTGGTATCGAACTTATACCTGGGACGACACCTATTTCGATAGCTCCGTATTGTATGGCACCAACGGAATTGAAAGAATTGAAAACTCAGTTGCAAGAGTTAACGGATAGAGGGTTTGCTCGACCTAGTTTCTCACCTTAGGGTGCACCAGTATTGTTTGTGAAAAAGAAAGACGGAACCATGAGATTGTGCATCGACTATCGTTAGTTGAATAAAGTGACGATAAAGAATAAATATCTGTTACTGCGTATTGATGATTTGTTTGATCAGCTGAAGGGAGCTTCAGTGTTTTCAAAGATAGATTTGAGATCGGGTTATTATCGATTATGAGTTCGAGACTCGATATACCAAAAGCGCTTCGAGCGAGATACGGTCACTACGAGTTCTTAATGATGCCATTTGGGCTCACTAATGCCCCTGCAGTATTTATGGATTTGATGAACCGAATTTTCAGGCAGTATTTGGACCGGTTTGTAGTTGTGTTTATAGATGGCATCTTGATTTATTCACGTAATGAAACTGAACACGCCGAACACCTGAGATTAGTGTTACAGATTTTACGGGATAAGCAGTTATATGCTAAGTTCAGTAAATGTGAGTTCTGGTTGAGAGAAGTTAGCTTTTTGGGACATGTAGTATCCGCATCGGGTATTCAAGTTGATTCGAGCAAAATTTCAGCCATACTTGATTGGAAGCCCCCGAGAAATATTACTGAAGTTCGGAGCTTTTTGGGACTTGCTGGTTACTACAGACGGTTTGTAAAAGGTTTCTCGATGATAGTCACACCAATGACGAAGCTATTTCAGAAAGATATTAAGTTCGAATGGTCAGAAAAGTGCCAGAAAAGTTTCAACCAACTGAAAATGCTTTTGACGGAAGCCCCAGTGTTAGTGCAGCCCGAATCCGGTAAAGAGTTTGTCATTTACAGTGATGCGTCCTTACATGGGCTGGGTTGTGTTTTGATGCAAGAGGGTCGAGTTTTAGGTTACACATCGAGGCAATTAAAGCCACATGAGAAAAACTATCCGACTCATGATCTCGAATTAGGTGCCATAGTTTTTGCTGTAAAAATATGGCGACATTACTTGTTCGGAGAAAGATGTCATGTATATTCGGATCATAAAAGCCTCAAATATTTATTGACTCAAAAAGATTTGAATCTGAGACAAAGACGTTGGCTTGAGTTGTTGAAAGATTATGATCTTGTTATTGACTATCACCCTGGAAAGGCTAACGTGGTTGCCGATGCTTTGAGTTGCAAATCACTGTTTGCTTTGCGAGTGGTGAATGTTCACTTGTCCGTTTCATCCGATAATGTATTAGTAGCAGAATTAAAAGCCAAACCGTTATTGATTCATCAAATATGTGAAACTCAGAAAGTTGATGATAAATTGGTGGCTAAACGAGATGAATGTGTTTCGAATGTGGATTCAGAGTTTCAAATTGACGACAATGATTGTCTGAGGTTCAGAAGTCGATTCTGTATTCCAAGAAATTCAGAACTTATTTCGATGATTTTGAACGAAGCTCATAATAGCCGAATGTCGATCCATCCTGGTAGCACGAAAATGTACAATGATCTAAAACGTCAGTTTTGGTGGCCTGGTATGAAACGAGACATTTCTGACTTTATTTTGAAGTGTTTGGTATGTCAACAAGTGAAAGCAGAACATCAAGTGCCTTCAGGGTTACTTCAACCGATCATGATACCTGAATGGAAATGGGATCGAGTCATGATGGATTTTGTATCTGGGTTGCCATTGTTGTCAAGCAAGAAAGATGCGATCTGGGTTGTTGTTGATAGACTGACAAAGTCGACTCATTTTATTCTCGTACGTACGGATTATTCACTTGACAAACTAGCCGAGTTATATGTTTCTCAGATTGTGAGGTTACACGGGGTACCTATTTCTATTGTGTCGGATAGAGATCCGAGATTCACATCACGATTCTGGAAGAAGTTGCAAGAAGCATTGGGTACCAAGTTGCATTTTAGCACCGCTTTTCATCCCCAGACTGATGGTCAATCCGAACGGATTATTCAGATACTCGAGGATATGTTGAGATGTTGCATCCTTGAGTTTAGTGGTTCTTGGGAACGGTATGTGCCTTTAATTGAATTCGCTTACAACAATAGTTTTCAATCAAGCATTAAAATGGTAGCTTACGATGCTTTGTACAGTTGTAAATGCCGTACACCGTTGTTTTGGACCGAGCTTAGTGAAAATAAAATCTTCGGGGTTGATTTGATCAAAGATGCTGAACAGAAAGTAAAATTGATCCATGAAAGTCTGAAAACAGCTTCAGATCATCAAAAGTCGTATGCAGATTTAAAATGAAAAGACATTGAATATCAAGTCGGAGACAATGTTTTTCTTAAAGTTTCACCTTGGAAAAAGGTGCTCAGATTTGGCCGTAAGGGCAAATTAAGTCCGAGGTTCATCGGGCCATATGAAATATCCGAACGAATTGGGCCGGTAGCATACAGATTGATTCTGCCCCATGAACTTGAAAAGATTCACAATGTTTTTCATGTTTCGATGCTTCGACATTATAGATCCGTTCCATCACATGTAATTTGTCCATCAAAGGTTGAGATTTGATCTGATTTGAGTTACGAAGAAAAACTGGTTCGTATTTTGGCTCGTGATGTAAAAGAACTACGAAATAAGGAAATCTCATTAGTAAAGGTACTGTGGCTTAAGCATGGAGTTGAAGAAGCTACATGGGAACCTGAAGACTCTATGAAAGATCGATATCCTAACTTATTTACTGGTAAGATTTTCGGGGACGAACATTTCTTATGTGGGGGAGAGTTGTGACAGCCCTAATTTGACCCTAGTTGGAAAGTGGTTTCGGGACCACAAAACTGAGTCATAAAAATAATTAACTGTTAAATTCTGTGTTTATTATATGTGTAAATGCATGTGTGAAAGTTTCATGCTTTGATCTGGTCATTTATATGTGAAATTTATAAGATAGGACTCATGTGATAAAACTTGAAAGTGTGATAGGTAAATTTTAAAGTATCAAATAATGCATGAAATGGTGACATGAGGGATTTGCATGTCAAATGGACCAATTTTGTTTAGTGGCCGGCCATAAATGATGGTTGATGTATAATATATGTTTTATTTTAGTATTATAATAAGTGATGGCTTTATTTTTGAAATAAATTAATTAGTAAAACAATAAAAGATGATAAAAAAATAGATGTTCATCTTTCTTCTTGATTGCCGAATTTGGGAAAGAAAATGTTGAAGAAGAAACCAAGGCTTTCGGCCATGGCTATCCCAATTTAAGGTATGCATTGTGATTTTTTATTTTAATTGATTATGAGATTAAATTGATAAGTACATAGTTTATTTAACCCATGGTTTAAATTCATGAATCAATGAACAAATGTCCATTCGGCAAGTGCTAAATTGGTGTTATTTTGATAAGTCTTTCAGAAGATATTAGTTAATTGTTAAGTAGCATAATTGATGGTTGAATGAGTAGAATTCATGGTTGAAAAGTACAAATTGAAATTTGCCGTATGAGTGTATATGCATTTTGGAAAGAAAAATGTTGTTGTTTAGTTGAGTTTTCATTAGATATATATTCATTCGGTCAAAAGGGGGAGGAATAAGATGAATTTAAAATGTTGTGGTTTAATTTTTTTAGTTGGTTAAATGATTGTGGTCATTACCGAATACAATTGTGTTAGGGGAAATAGGATTAAAAATCGGTTTGATGAACTAAATAAATATATATATATATTCGACTATATAGATTAGATGTGTACTTGAAAATATAATAAGCCTTGAGAGATTGTGCTTGTGTATGTGAACTAAATGTTTAATGAATATTAGGCTAAAAGGAGTAAAAGGTTAAGTCATAAGAAAATTTGAGTGATATTCATATTTGGACATTAGGGTTATATGAACTTTGGTTATTTGAGTTATGTGTTATGTGAACTATTTATTTGATATACATAATCGGTCATTGTTTGTCAATAATGTAACATATGTGTAATTTGTTACAATTGATCATGAGATGGAATTTGTATATGAAAGCTAAGTTTGAGTGGTTAGGGCCGAATGGGATATATAAGATATTAAAGCATGTTATAATTATATATTGGTGTATACGTGGCTGTAATTAATCCTCTACTTGAATTCGGTTAGATATGGTCACGGTATGAGTTTAGTAGGGTTAATATCTTAAAATTGAATGGAGTTTTAGTTAACCTTATGTGTCATGTACGTTAAAATAGTTGATGATTTGGGTGTTATTATATGCATTTATGCTAAGGATTTTTCAGCTATGTTTTATATCTATGAAATGATTATAATGGATAATATGTAAGAGTAATTTTGGCTTGTTAAATATGTGGTAAGTGTATGACAAATTGTATAAACATGATGTATTGAAGTTACCCTATAAGATCAAAATGAGTAATTAAATTATTGGTGTGTATGTATTTTTATTCATTGTAACTTGGCATGTGAAATGGGTGTATGATAGTTAATATGTGTGCTTAAGGTGATGTGATAAAATAATTAGGTATATGGTTTGGTTTCATTATTGAGTATAAGGGTTAAGTGCTTTAAAAGGCCTTTGATGTTCGAAATGATTAAACAAATTCACTTGTTTAAATTAAGCTCAAGAGCAAAAAGGAACTAGACCAGATAAGGGAAAAGAGAAAGCGAACGAATAGCCTACCCGCAACTGTTCAAAAATATCCGAGGTAAGTTTTGAGTAATTACAGTTATTAGATAATTGATGTAATGAGATAAACATGATAAATGAATTGCAATCTATTGTCTCTACTTGAATAAGGTTGTTTAATAAATAACTTGAGTATATGGAATGTAATTGAATGGATATTAGGAGTTAAGCTGAGGTAGTGAAATGGTTATGTGTTCTTGCATAAAAGTGTTGAATCGAAAGTTATATTGAAAGTGTCTTTTCGTTGTGTGCTTATACTCGAATAAAGAAAGTGAAGTACAAATGTGATATGTTATATAAGTTGAATTAACATGTGGGTAAATATGCTTAGCTCTCGATATTTTAAATATTCGGGTTAAATCCCGCAGGCTTCGTGCTTGTAATGTATCTCTGAGTTAAATCACGCAGGCTTCGTGCTGGTAATGTATATCCGGGTTAAATCCCGCAGGCTTAGTGCTGGTACTATATCCGGGCTTAAAGTTTCGTAGGCTTTGAGCTAGTAACTAGATTCAGGTTTTGAAACCTAGCAGGCTTAACACCGGCGATTCGAATGAGATTACAAATTTAAATGTTCAAAGTAAAATATTATCAAATATGTATGATACATGGTAATGACTAGATACGTATTATATACTGTTATGTGAATTGATTGCAAAGTGAGTCATTAGTATCAAACAACGATATAACTATGTGAATGATTAATATATCTATGAATAAAAGAAATGACCTATTCGATCGATGTCTGCCATTATATGAAAATATGTGAATTAAATTAGTTGTATGAGTCATAAAGTAAAGTGAAGCATGTGCTGAAAATTTCTTTGTGTATTTATATTCGGCGAATAGTCTTTATGTGTGGTATACTTGTGTATATTTGGCCTAGTGATTGTAATTAGAATACGAATTTGGTAATATTCATTGTTCGATTTAAATAACATGTTTTAATTGTTGAAATGCTTAAAACTTACTAAGCCTCGAAAGCTTACTCTGTTTCTTATCTATCTGTTTTATAGATTGTTGATTTTGGCCACCGACTGGGGATTGTCAGCAGTTCATCGTACTATCGATCTTGTTGGTATAGTTATATTTTGGTCTCGGTATGGCATGTATAGGTTGGACTGTTGAAAAAATATGTTTTGTAATTGTAAATATTTTGGCCGTATGAAAATGGCATTTATAACTTATAAATCTGTATGTATTCAGTTCAATTTCTGCTTTTGTTGATAGATTATATGATTGAAAAAAATTAAATGTTCAGCTTGGTAATACCTCATAGCCTAAACCGGCGATCGGACTCGGGCTAGGGGTGTTACAGTGAGAGCCAATGTAAGACCATGTCTGGGACATGGGATCGGCATTGAGACGAGGGCTAGTGTAAGACATGTCTGGGACATGCATCAGCCTAATAGCCAGTGTAAGACCATGTCTGGGACATGGCATCGGCGTAGAGATGAGTGCCAGTATAAGACATGTCTGGGACCCACATCGGCCTCGATGATGATGGCCAGTGTAAGACGTGTCTGGGACATGCATCGGCTAAGCGTAATGCTAGTGTAAGACATGTCTGGGACATGCATCAGCACGTACATACGAGAGCTAGTGTAAGACCATGTCTGGGACATGGCATCGGCAACCTAACCCATGTTTGAGGCTTATAGAATATCCGGTAGTATTCCAAAAGGTTCAACTTTGAGAGTTAAGAAATATATTTAATAAGGAAAGTATGATAATGTTGCAAGTGTTACAGGTACTTACTTGGTATGCATGAGTAATGAGCTCAATTAGAAAATATGACTTGAGTTGGTGGTAATGAGTAAGTCCAGTTTATGCTTACCTTTAAGCTATGAGCATAATGATAAATGGTGATTTGTTGTTGTATATCTATTTATATGCAACTTACTAAGCTTTATGCTTACTCTATTTCTTTTCCCTTATCTTTCAGTACTGCAAAATTGCTCAAGGATCCCTTGAAGTCAGAGATATCGATCACACTATCAGCCGTACTACTCAGTATAGTTGGATTTATATTTTTGATTATGCCATGTATAGGGCTAGACTAGGAAGTTGTATTATTAAGAAAATGTTTATGTATATTGGCTGGAGATAAGAGCCCTTCATTTTGTATTAAGCCTTGATAATGGCTATTATTCATTTTAGTAAATGTATATGATGTTCCTTCTATGAATGAATTGATTTTTTTAGGATGGAATTAGTATATGGAGATGATCTGTTGTAGGTTGTGCAAAATGAGTGACAAAATGACTTGAAAGATAGCTTAGTTTGTCCACACGGGCAAGACACATGGGCGTGTGTCTAGGCCGTGTGTGACACACGGCTCACCTCCATAGGTGTGTGTTATGGTCGTGCATCCCCTGTACTTAAACTTTTAAATCAGTATTTTCCACGGTTAGGCCACACGAGCGTGTGCCATAGCCGTGTCTTTAAGTCAGTATTGCCCACGGGTAGGCCACAAGAGTATGTGTTATGGCCGTGCCCTAAAGTCAGTGTTGCACACGAGCTGAGGACATGGACGTGTCTCGAGTCACACAGGCATGTGGAAACCTAAGGCATGAATTTCTCTAAGTTTTTCTTAAGTTCTCAGTTAATCTAAATCATCTCGAATGTATGTTTTGGGCATCATATGCCCATTTAAGGAACAAATTGCTTATGAAAAGAAGAGTTTTAAAATTGATCAAAATTTTATGGCCCACTTTTGTATACTTGGTTGAGTTAAGTCAGGTAACACCTCAATCCCTGTCCCGGCATCGGATATGGGCGAGGGTGTTACATTTAGTGGTATTAGAGCATTGTTTAGTCGATTCTAGGACTAACCTAGCTAAAGTACGAGTCTAGCCATACATGCCATATATATATATATATATTGATATTGTGACGATTCTTTACAATTATAAATTGTGTTTTTCTTATATAGTAAATGGATCCTGATAGAACCAAAGCAGATGACGTGGAAAGTAATGCGCCAGCTCCCGCAGAAGGGACCGTGCCGATAAAGAGTGAGCCCGTAAGTATGGGCCAATACGGAGGGGCTAAGGAAGCCTATCTCTAAATAATGGATGCTTGGTATACAGAGTTTGTTCGTGCGAACCCGAACACTCCACCTCCCCCATCTCCTTCGATTCTTCAGTATACCCCGGTGGCTCCGCAAGGTGTGGACATGTTCAGGAGAGAAAAGCCCTCGGTAGACAAGATCCGGAAGCAAGGGGCCAAGGAATTTCGGGATAGTGTAGATGATGACCCGGAGAGAGATGAGTTTTGGCTAGAAAATACCATGAGGGTATTTGATGAGCTATCATGCACACTCGATGAGTGCGTGAAGTGTGCCGTGTCACTCCTACAATAGTTGGCTTATCAGTGGTGGAACACTCTCATGTCTATTGTACCGAGAAAGAGGATCACTTGGGAATTTTTCCAAGAAGAGTTTCGAAAGAAGTATATTAGCCGAGGTTTGTGGATCAGAAAAGGAAGGAATTTCTAAAGTTGAAGCAAGGTAGTAAGACTATGACGGAGTATGAGCGTGAGTTTATAAAGCTCAGTAAATATGCGCGAGAATGCATATCCACAGAAGCTACTATGTGTAAGAGGTTTGAGGATGGCCTCAATGAAGACATTCGAGTGTTTGTGGGCATCTTATAGTTAAGAGAATTTGTGGTGCTCGATAAGAGAGCATGTAAAGCAGAAGAGCTAGTGAAGGAGAGGAAGAAGGCGATCATTAAGTCACGAGATTTAAAGAGAAGACAGATGGGGAAGACGCATCAGTCCTCCTCCAAAAGGTCAAAAGAATTTATTACCCGACCAAACGCTTCGATGGGATATTTGTAGAGGAACAAGAATCAACAAAATATGACGTCTAAAGCCCAGACTACTTTGGTTGCCAGTGTCGACAGTATACGGCCAAATAAGCAGGAGTGTCTACAATATGGGAGACGCCACTTAGGCGAATGTCGAGTAAATGAGAGGGACTATTTCAAGTGTGGGTCGCTAGACCACTTCATCCGAGATTGTCCCGAAATAAATGACAAAGAGAAAAATCAAGAGGTGAGGGCGAGTAGTGCTCCTGTAAGGGGCAGACCCTAAAGGAATTCGGGCAGTGGAGCTAACAGTAGAGGCGCGACTAGAGATGCAGTGGCAAGGTCCAAGGGCAAAGCGCCTACAAGGACTTATGCTATTTGTAACGCCCCCACGCCCAAAACCGTCACCGGAGTCAAGCTTGAGGAGTTACTAAACTTATCTGAGCAGACATAACAGAAATTATGGGAAATGAACTATCTGACTCTTCTGAATTAACCCGAAGAATTTCACCATTTTCACACTTCAACTCAATGAATTTCTTTCCACAATTCACTATCACATCATGTGTAGTCAACCAATCTATACCAAGAATCACATCAAACTCATCAAATGGCAATAGCATGAGATCGGCCGGAAAACAGTAGCCTCTAATCATCAAAGGACAATTTCTACATACTTTATCTACTAATACATGCTTGCCTAATGGATTCGATACTTTAATCACAAATTCTGTAGATTCTATAGGCATACTTATACTAGGCATCAATTTCTTGCAAACATATGAATGAGTTGAACCCGGATCAATCAAAGCAATGACATTAATATCATGTAGAGAAAATGTACCCATAATCACATTGGGGAAGGATGCCTCTTCGCATGCACGAATAGCATAAGTCCTTGCAGGGGCTCTAACATCTGGTCTCACAGCCAAATCTCTTGAGGTACCTCTGTTACGTGCTCCTACTCCCGGTTGCCTCGGTGATCTGCCTCTAGTAGAAGCATTTCTGGATCTAGCACTCTGTGTTATCTCTCGATTAGCCACCTCTGGACATTTTCGTACAAAATGATCTGGAGCACCACATTTATAACAAACATTTTCGCCTTCCCGACAAGGGCCATAATGAAGTCTACCACACCGTGGACACCCTGATCTACCCTGTCCAACATTACCTACACTCACAGTTGAGGTGGTATGAGCCTTCGGATCCTTAAATCTGCTGCCTCTATTCTGACTAGAATACCCGGCTAAGAAGCTAGATCTGGTAGAAAACTCCTTTGGCCTTTTGGATGTAGCCTGGAATGACCTGCTCATCTGTCTCTTCTTTGTATCTTGTGTCTCTGTCTCAACTTTGCCTTTTGTTTTTAACAGCTCCTCTGCCTTACAGGCTCTCTCAACTAAAATAACGAACTCTTTTATTTCTAGGACACCCACTGACAGTCGGTTATTATCATTTAACCCATCCTCAAACCTTTTACACATAATAGCCTTTGTGGACACACATTCTCGAGCATATTTACTAAGCCTGACAAATTTGAGCTCATAATCAGTCACTGTCATATTACCTTGTTTCAATTCCAGGAATTCCTTTCTCTTCTGATCAATAAACCTCTGACTGATGTACTTTTTACGAAATTCCTCCTAAAAGAAATCCCAAGTGACCCTCTCCTTTGGTACAACTGATACAAGTGTCTTCCACCAGTAGTAGGCTGAGTCTCTAAGAAGTGATACTACACATTTCATACATTCCTCGGGTGTACAAGATAATTCGTCAAAGACTCTGATAGTATTTTCTAACCAAAATTCTGCTCTTTATGCATCATCATCTTTTTTGCTCGAAACTCTTCTGCCTCTTGTTTCCTGATTCTATCAACTGGTGGCTTTTCTCTTATCACTGTACCTGTGACTGGAGAGCTTGAGCACATGGGTAGCCTGAGAATCATGAGGGGGTGGAGGTCTAACTGCCGGATTCGTACGAACGAACTCGGCAAACAAATCATTCAAAGCTTGGAAGAGAGCTTCTCGAGTCACTCCTCCCTGATTAACTGTTATTGGCCTATTCTCAGATGGCGCTGCCCTTTCCGCGGGAACAAGCGCATTACTTTCTACATCATCATCACCAGCTCGCTCGGGATCCATTACTATAAAACAAAATATCTAAAAATCATCAAGAATCGTCACACTATCAAAATACAGGTATGGCATGTATAGCTAGACTTTTACTCACACTAACTATTCCGAGAACCGACTAAACGTGCTCTAATACCAATAAATGTAATTCCCCCACTCCCGAAACTGTCACCAGAGTCAAGCTTGAGGTGTTACTAAACTTATCTTACCTTTTAAACAACTCAAAACCACTTATTTTAATTTTCGGAACAAACTATTTTTCTGCGTCATGGTTGCTTAAAAATTCATTTCTCAAGTTTCAAGACTCGAAATTAAGATCCATAAATTTTTCCTGAAACTAGACTCATATATCTATCTACTAATTGTTTTCTAGAATTTTTTACTTAGCCAATTAGTACAGTTTATTAGTTAAAGTTACCCTGTTTCGTAATTCGATTTGACCGGCCTCTACTTACTACGAACCACTTTTCTCTCTGTACAAAAATCATATGACTATACCGTTTGTTTCTATTAAAATTTATGGTGAATTTCTAAAGTTGGAACAGGGGATCCAGAAATCGCTCTGGCCCTATTTCACCAAAACTCAGATATCTTATAAAATACAAAACCTTTACCTGTTTTGATTATTCCATATGAAAATAGACATAATGAGCTTTAATTTCATATATTATTCACCATCAATCCATGTCTCTACAATTTCTTGTGATTTTTCAAAGTCACGTTATTTCTGATACTTGAACCCGTTTTTAAGTTACTTTCACATTTTTCATAGTTTTCATGTGATAGTTACTACTTAATCATACATACTATTAATAAACATGTATATCATCAGCCATTCTATTAGCTAATCACTAGCAAGTATTTACACATCATTCATTGATCATATCATATCAAAAGAAACCAAGTTCCTATACATGCCATACATAAAACGAAACGTCTAACTATACCAATGTGATTTCTTCGATAGTGTGATCGGTTTCCGACGTTTCCTTCGATCCCTGAGTGGCTTGATAAAAACTATAAGAAAAAGAACATAAAGAGAGTAAGCACTAGGCTTAGTAAGCTTACAAGCAAATAAATTACAACATTCAACATAATGAATAAATATACATAATGTCACCTAGCCTCATAAACTTTCTTTACATTCTCATTTTCTACCTTCTTCTTTACTCACTTACCTTCTTTCTTACCTGACCTTTCACTAATCATAAATATAATCTACCTTCCCTTTTTGTTGATAATTCACTGTAATTTAACGTGTACAATGACTCATTGAACCACTCGGAATACTAAGGATACTAGGGTCGTTCCTGTCTATTAATATCCTGCCAATGTCATGTCTTTGACATGGACTTACATGAATTATTTCTGTCTCCAATGCCATATATATATCTAATATCGGCTTACATGGCTCATTCCTGTCTCCAAAGCCATATATCTGATATGGACTTACATGGCTCATTTCTGTCCTGTCCTATCCTGTCGACCCCAATATCCTAACATTCCTAACGTTCAAACGGGGCTTCCTAATGTTTTTTCTCTGTCACTTCTCCTTTAATTCGACTTTAAATATTCTCAAAAAAATAAGTATATAAATGCTAGAAATTGAAAATAATAATGTAAAATAAAATAATATTGCATTTATTTATCAGTAAACTTACCTCGATACAAAATGTGACTAAACTTTACAATTTAGTCCTTTACTTTTCTTTTCCCGATCTACTCCAATTTCGCTCTTCTTGATCTATAATAGCAAATTTAACTTATTTAATATTCACATTTATCAAAACAGTCCTTGACCCAAACTTTGGCAAAATTACATTTTTGCCCCTAAACTTTCACATATTTGCACTTTTTCCCCAAGGCTCGTAATTTAAAATTCATCCTATTTTCTTATGTTTTATGATATGCTGATCATTTTTCCCTTCTATGACAACATCAAATTCACACTCTAACATGTACTTATGACTATTAGGTATTTTTACCGATTAAGCCCTTTTACTCGTTTTCACTTAAAATCGAGTAGCACAAGTTGTCTAACATAATTTAAAACGTCATATTCTATCATAAAACATCAAAATAAACACTTTTCACCTATGGGTATTTTTCCAAATATGAACCCTAACTTAAATTATTGCTAGCATAAGCTTTATCGAGCTACCGAGACTCCGAAAACGTAAAGAACATTAAAACGGGGCTTGGAATCACTTACTATGGAGCTTGAAAGCTTGAAACAAACCCTAGCTATGGAGAACCCTTGAAATTTCGTGCTAATGAAGAAGATGATGAATTTTGTGTTATTTTTCCCTTTTTATTTCATTTAATATCCAAATGACCAAAATGCCCTTCCTTATTAAACTTTCAAAAATTCCATCCATGTCTTATTTTGTCCATGAACTTAGAAATTGGTAAAATTTTTATTTAAACCCTCCTAATTAATATTCCAAAGCAATTTCATACTAAAAACTTCTAGAATGCAAGTTTTGCAAATTATTCGATTTAGTCCCTAATCTCAACTTAAGCACTTTATGCATAGAATTTCATCACGAAATTTTCACACAATCATGCAATCATATCATGAACCTAAAAATAATAATAAAATAAATTTTTCTACCTCGAATTTGTGGTTTTGTAACCATTGTTCTGTTTAGGCCCTATTTCGGGATGTTACACTATTCCTGCCTGTGAGGAGGCAGAGTCTCCCGACATGATTACGGGTACTTTTTCTAATCATGACATTTATGTTGTTGCTTTGATTGATACGGGGTCTACCCACTCTTATATTTGTATAGAATTGATTCCTCACGTGAAAATGATAGTGGAGTCTATTGAATTTGTAGTAAGAGTATCCAATCCCTTGGGTAGGTACGTTCTAGTTGACCAAGTATGTAGGAGTTGTCCTTTGACAATTAGAGGTCATTGGTTCCCGAAAAATTTAATGTTATTGGTGTTTAATGAGTTTGACGTAATCCTCGAGATGGATTGGTTGACTTCTCATAGTGTTGTAGTGGACTGTGGAAAGAAAATTATTGATTTAAAGTGTGAAGATGGGAATATTCTTTGGGTTGGACCAGGTGACTTGGATAAATATCATGTGATAATATCGTCTCTGAATGCTGAAAAATATTTGAGAAAAGGGTATGAGTCTTATCTAGCTTTTGTGCTAAATACTCAAGTGTCCGAGTCGACGATTGAGTCAGAACCAGTAGTTTGTGAGTTTATAGATGTTTTTCCGGAAGATTTTCCAGGATTACCTCCAGAAAGAGAAGTTGAGTTTGGTATAGAGTTAGTTCCCAGCACAATGCCAATCTCGATTGCACCGCATAGAATGGCCCCCACTGAGTTGAAAGAGTTGAAAGTACAGTTGCAAGAGTTAACAGATAAAGGTTTTGCTAGACCGAGTTATTCACCATGGGGTGCTCCGGTACTTTTTGTGAAAAAGAAAGACAGGTCGATGAGATTATGTATCGACTATAGACAACTGAACAAAGAAACAATGAAGAACAAGTATCCCTTGCTAAGGATTGATGATCTCTTCGGTCAACTGAGAGGAGCCACTATATTTTCTAAAATAGATTTGAGGTCGGGTTACTACCAGTTAAGAGTCAAGGAACAAGATGTACCGAAGACTGCTTTTCGGACAAGATATGGGTATTACGAGTTTCTTGTTATGCCTTTTGGATTGACAAATACCCCAGCGGTATTTATGGACTTGATGAACTGCATCTTCTAACAGTATTTGGACAGGTTCATCGTCTTTTTATTGATGACATCTTGGTTTATTAGCGTAACAAGAGTGAGCACGCGGAGAATTTGAGAACCGTGTTGCAGACCCTGAGGGATAAGCAACTTTATGCCAAGTTTAGTAAAAGTGAGTTTTGGCTCAACGAAGTTGGATTTTTAGGACACATTGTGTCATGTGAAGGAATCAGAGTTGATCCAAATAAGATCTCCGCCATTGTGGAGTGGAAATCACCGATGAATGTGATAGAGGTTCGCAGTTTTCTGGGGCTAGTGGGATACTATAGACGATTTTGTAAACAGATTCTCCATGATAGCTACACCGATAACAAGACTACTGCAGAAAGATGTCAAGTTCGAATGGACAGAAGAGTGCCAACAGAGCTTCGAGAAATTAAAGGCTTTGTTGACCGAAGCTCTAATTTTAGTGCAACCTGAGTCGGGCAAAGAATTTGTAGTTTTTAGTGACACCTCCCTAAACGGTTTAGGTGTGTGCTAATACAAGAAGACAAGGTTATGGCCTATGCCTCGAGATAGCTAAAGCCTCACGAGAGAAATTATTCGACCCATAATTTAGAGTTAGCAGCTGTGGTGTTTGCACTGAAGATTTGGCGACACCATTTGTATGCTGAGAGATGTCGAGTATTTACCGATCACAAAAGTCTAAAGTATTTGATGACTCAGAAAGATTTGAATTTGAGACAACGATGATGGTTAGAGCTAATAAAAGCTTATGAGTTGATTATCGACTATCATCCAAGACAAGCGAACGTAGTCGCCGATGCTTTGAGTTGGAAGTTGTTGTTTGCCTTGAGAGCCTTGAACACTCAGTTGACTATATCTAGTGATGGATCGGTCCTAACGGAGTTGACAGCCAGACGAATTTTCATCATGAAATCTGTGAAGCTTAGAAAAATGACAAGAAACTGCAAGCCAAGAGAACTCAGTGTGAATCAGAGATTGAGTCAGATTTTCGTATTAGTACTGATAGTTGTATAATGTTCAAAGATAGAGTTTGTGTACCCAAATATAGTAAGCTCATTCAGAAGATTTTACGAGAGGCACACTGTGGCCGTTCGTCAGTTCACTCAGGTAGCTTGAAAATGTACAACGACCTTAAGAAAATGTATTGGTGGTCGGGTATGAAAAGAGACATTCAGAGTTTGTTTCCAAGTGTTCAGTGTGTCAACAAGTAAAGGCTGAACATCAAGTGCCTTCGGGTTTACTTCAGCCTATTATGATTCCCAAGTGGAAATGGGATCGTATCACCATGGACTTCGTGACCAGTTTGCCACTAACCCCAAAAAAAAAGATGCAGTATGGGTTATTATCGATAAACTCACTAAGTTAGCACACTTTATACCAGTGCGTGCCAAGTAATCCCTTGAAAAGTTGGTTGATTTGTATGTTTTTGAGATTGTGAGGCTTCATGGTGTTCCGTTATCGATTGTTTTAGATCGAGGCCCGGGGTTTACCTTGAGGTTTTGGAAGAAGTTACAAGAAGCTTTAGGAACTAAGTTGAGTTTCAGCACGGCATTTCATCTGCAAACTAACGGACAGTCGGAAAGAGTAATACAGATCTTAGAGGACATGTTGAGGTGTTGTGTTCTCAAGTTTTTAGGAAGTTGGGAAAAATACTTACCATTGGTTGAATTCGCCTAAAACAATAGCTATCGATCGAGCCTTAAAATGGTGCCTTATGAGGCTTTGTACAAGCGAAAGTGCCGAACGCCCTTATTCTGGACTGAGTTGAGAGAGAGTCAGATTCACAGGGTTGATTTGATCAAAGAGGCTGAGGAAAAAGTTAAGGTGATTCGTGACAGTTTGAAAGCCGCCTCAGATAGACAAAAATCCTACACAGATTTGAAACGAAAGGAGATTAAGTTTTAAGTCGAGGATAAGGTATTTTTGAAAGTTTCCCCGTGGAGAAGAGTATTCAGATTTGGTAGATAAGGCAAGTTGAATCCTCGTTTCATAGGACCTTATGAGATTACCGAGAGAGTAAGGCTTGTTGTCAACCGTTTAGATTTGTCGCTAGAGTTAGAAAAGATTCACGACGTGTTTCACATGTCCATGTTACGCCGATACAGATCTGACCCTTCGCACATAATTGCGCCAACTGAAGTTGAGATTATTCCAGATATGACTTATGGTGAGGAGTCGGTCAATATCTTAGCTCGAGAGGTTAAATAGTTAAGAAATAAGAATATACCACTTGTGAAAGTTTTGTGGCATAGACATGGAGTTGAGGAAGCCACATGGGAACTCGAAGAGTCCTTGAGAGAATAGTTGTAACGCCCCATGCCCGAGACCGTTGCCGGAGTCGAACACGAGGTGTTAACAGACTTATTTCATTGTAAAACACAGTTCATTTAAAATTTCCAGACAAGCTGGCTAACTGCGTCATTGTCACCTTAAAAATCATATCTCGAGTTCCAAAACTCGAAAACCAGTTCCGTAAATTTTTTCTGAAACTAGACCCATAAGTCCATCTACAAATATTTTTTCTAGAATTTTTGGTCAGGCCAATTAGTACAGTTTATTAGTTAAAGTCTCCCCTATTTCAGGGTTCGACTGCTCTGACCTTCATGCATTACGACTTATATATCTGCCTGTACAGGGCTTCAATACTTATGCCGTTTGTTTCTAAGGAAACTAGACTAAAAAAGAATCTATATATATATGGCATGACTTCTAATTATCTCTGGTTAATTTATAGTGAATTTCAAAAGTCAGATCAGGGGATCCAGAAATCACTCTGGCCCTATTCCATGAAAACTTAAATATCTCTTAAAATACGACTCATATGATTGTTTCGCTTCTTCCATATGAAATTAGATTCATCAAGGTTCGATTACATAATTTATTCACTATTTAATTCCATTCCTACTATTTTTAGTGATTTTTCAAATTTACATCACTGCTGCTGTCAGCATCTGCCTTTAAGGTAGACTTTACCTATTTCATAGTTTCCATGATTCAACTAGCCCTTTAGCATATATAGTACAAAATATGATCATGATTAACCATTCCAATGGCCAATCATTGCCAAGCATATCCACACCTCTCATTAACCATATACATACAAAATGATTATAACACTATGCTCAAAATATATAAGCCATTTTCGCATGGCTATCCAAATAGATACAACACCAAAGTACTTGACTAACAACAAAAGGGTAGTCCTATACATGCCATTACCAGAGTTCAACTAAAAGAGTACCACAAGGACTTTGATAGTGTGGACGACTTCGACTTTGACAATCCCGAGTCCGATAGCTGACGAACCAAAATCTATGAAACAGAGAATCAAAGAAACGGAATAAGCATTTAATGCTTAGTAAGTTTTGAATAATGAAATTAGTTTCGGCAAGGTATAACATTCATATAGCTAAATGAATAACTTCATATATGCACATTTTCATAATCATACTTACTTTACACTTCAACCAACATATTCATACACAAGGTATCAAACCTATTTAAAGGCCGAAAATTCGTTGATCAATTTAACGGATACTATTTAAAATGAATCGACTTTTCCGATGCATGTACGAAACATACCTTATCGTTTGGATTTTATGAGCGTATTAATTGAAATTATTACAGCAAGATTGCTCACTTCCAAACCCAAGTATCTTCGGGATTTAGCTGGATATAACAACTCGCACAAATGCCTCCGGGTCCTAGCCCGGATACAGCAACTCGCACAAATGCCTTCGGGTCTTAGCCCGGATATAGCAACTCGCACAAATGCCTTCGGGTCTTAGCCCGGTTATCATCCGAATAATCATGCACATATGTCCACAAATCATAACACATTTTTATTTCGTTATCATTACTAGAACTCAGACACAAGGCACTTATCTACCATTACCATTTTCGGCTCAATAGCCACATACAAAGAGCATGGTTTTGATTCGCTATATAACATGATCTAATCGAGTCATAATCTAAGTTCCATTACTCGAAAACTTACCTCGGATGCTGTCGAACGATTTCAACAGCTATTCGATCACCTTTTCCTTTCCTTTATCAGATTTAGTCCCCCTTTGCTCTTGAGCTTAATTTAACAAATAAATTGATTTAATCATTTTGAACATCAAGGAGGAATTTAAGGTACTTAGCCCATATATATATTAGGCATTAGAGTCATATATGTATGAAATCATGAATCAAATTCAACATTTTAGCCAATATTCTCCTTTAGCCGATTTTCTAAGTCAAGATAAGGCCATCAATATACTTACCTATAGCCGAACGCATACAACATCAATCTATGTATTCATTCATGTGGCGAATATGCATGTCTATGTTGAGGCCGATTATTTACTTAATACATTCCACAAATATGGTTACTTGTATTGACTAAATACCATTTTGTTTCAAGTTCAAAACTCAATGAATACACATATATATACACTAGTAATCAAATACTAACATTTGCACTTCACCTTAATAGCTAGCTTAGCAAACCTTAGTTTAACATATAATTGTTCATAACACAATTAAAGCATCCTCTCCATTCCATCAATTCAAAACACATACATCACTCAATAATATTCCAAGTCATATTCGGCCTTAGTACACACTTGTTAGCCGATTTTTCTCCATTTAGCAACTAATGCACATATGTGCTCATTTGCTAGACTCTACTTCACCTAACTACCATTTCTCATCCAAATAACATGAACAACATTTACTCATGACATCAAGCATTCTTTAATTCGGCTATCACTAGTATAAGCTCCTTACCTTAATATTAACCTAAGATGACCGAATGCTATTTAACCCAAGTCATCAAGAGTTTTATTATTTAACACCTTAGATATCCATTTCAAAACACTTAACTGCCTTTGATCAAGACTTTAAACAAAGTCTATGTTCGGCTATCACACACATGGGTGTTATTAGTTTAAAGTTTTAACAAGATTAATTTCTTTCATCAACAATCTTTTTGTTTCTTTATCCATCAAAACTTAAGGGTAAGAAAGAAAAAAATCAAGTTCTTCTCACACATACCATAACCGAAAGTTCCATCCAACCCTCTAAATTCAAAATTTTAGTATGGCTAGGTAAGAAAACATGATGATTAACCTAAACAAACTAAGATTTCAAAAGAAAGATTAACAAAATTTACTAACCTTCTCTTCATTCAAAAGGCCGAATGCCCCCCCTCTTTTTCTTCTTCTTGTACGGCTAAGAAGAATAAGGTGATACCTTTTTTTCTTTTCTTCACCCTTCATCCCCCTTATTTTATTACTAACTCTTTTATTTTATTCTTTCCAACATGAAACATTAACACACCATGCTTAAAATATGCTATGACCCATAGCATGGCCGGCCACTAGCTCAAATTTTGGGCAATTTAACATACAAACCCATCATTTCTATAACATGCATTAATAGGCCACTTTACATTTGCCTAGCACATTTCTAAATTTTCTCACATAAGTCCTATTTACTAAAATTCACCTACAATTAACAAAATTCAAATATGAAATTTTCACACATGCATATATACATATAATAAGCATCAAATATGATAGCTAATTATTTTTATGACTCGATTTTGTGGTCCCGAAACCACTTCCCGACTAGGGTCACATTAGGGCTGTCACAATAGTACCCGAACTTATTCACCGGTAAGATTTTCGAGGACGAAAATCCCTGAGGGGGGAGAAATGTAATAGCTCGATTTAGGGCCTAGTCGAAACAGTGGTCTTGGGACCACAAATCCAAAGTTAGAAAATTTATTTTATTACAATTATGAGATTATATCATGATTATAATAGTGCATGAAAAATTTGGTGAGTCAATTTTAACGTTTGTGAGCCCGATTGCGAACAAGGACTAAATCGTATAAAAGGCAAAAGTTCCATTTTAGTACCCAAAGGTGCCAAGTAGCTAGAGAATTGAAATTAGGAGTATTTCAAGGGCAATTAGACCCTTGTGCATTGGCTTGGCCGACTATGGGGAGACAAATTGGAGAGAAGGTCAAAATTAGGTGAGGATGAGGTCATCAATTTTGACTAGTTTTATATTAAACAAAACAAAGGCCATTTCTTCTTTATTTTTTTTCTTCTCCTTCACCGATTTTTACCAGCCATAGGAGGTTTTTGAAGCTTGAAATTTGCAGCAACTTATCATCTCTAGAAGTAAGTGATTTTCATACCCTTTGTTGAAAATTTTTGCATTTTTAAGACTCTTGAAGCATGAGCTTTCAAGTGAGGGTGCTATTTTGTAAAATGATGAATGGTTTAGCGTTTTGCCATGAAAATATTTATGAGGTTTTCTGAGTTTTAATGGAAGAAAATGAATCTTGGGTGTCTTATAAACAACTTTTGTGAAAGGTGTTAGCATGAAAACACCTAAAGGGACTATTTTGCATAAGTTACAAAATAGGTGGTAAGTGTGTGAAATAGTGAGAATTTGGGATTGCTATAGTAGTAAAAAGAGTTTAGCTAGGCTTGAAATACAGAGAAATTCGATAAAAATCAAATTTCGAGTATAGGGGTAAAATGGTCATTTTGCCAAGGCCTAGGGGCAAAATAGTTATTTTACCAAAGATGTGAATTTATGAATGCCTAATTGTCATTAGTGACTAAATGAGTGCATTTTGTTATTATAGATCAAGATTTACCAAAATCGAGCCTAGACTGGGGTAAAGCCAAACAATAAGATTAAGCCGACTAGTCAAGTATTTTTTCTAAACTGAGGTATGTTGTATGTAAATAATACAACTATATTGTCAAATGCATGTATCCAATCATTATTAAGTTTTATATAGCATGAATTTCTTGAATTTGAACCGAGTATACATATTTATGATTGAGAAAGTAGAAAGATCCAGTGAGAACCCCCAGAAATAAACCGGATGTTCATGCCATAACATTGGGTTATGTGAGAACCAATGTAAGACCATGTCTGGGACATGGCATCGGCATTGAGATGAGGGCTAGTGTAAGACATGTCTGGGACATGCATCGGCCACATTATGATAGCCAGTGTAAGACCATGTCTCGGACATGGCATCGACGTAGAGATGAGTGCCAGTATAAGACATGTCTGGGACATGCATCGGCCTCAATGATGATAGCCAATGTAAGACGTGTTTGGGACATGCATCGACTAAGCGTAATGCTAGTGTAAGACATGTCTGGGACATGCATCAGTAGTACATACGAGAACTAGTGTAAGACCATGTTTGGGACATGGCATCGGCCTCGATGAAGATAGCTAGTGTAAGACCATGTCTGGGACATGGCATCGGCAACTTAACCCATGTTTGAGGCTTATAGAATATCCAGTAGTATTCCAAAAGGTTCAACTTTGAGAGTTAAGAAAGAGATTTAATAAGGAAAGTATGATAATGTTGTAAGTTTTACAGGTACTTACTTGGTATGCATGAGTAATGAGCTCAATTAGGAAATATGACTTGAGTTGGTGGTAATGAGTAAGTCCAATTTATGCTTACCTTTAAGCTATGAGCATAATGATAAATGGTGATATTGTTGTTGTATATCTATTTATATGCAACTTATTAAGCTTTCTGCTTACTCTCTTTCCTTTCCCTTATCTTTTAGTACTGCTAGATTGCTCAAGGATCCCTTGAAGTCAGAGATATCGATCACAATATCAGTCGTAATACTCGGTATAGTTGGATTTATATTTTTTATTATGGCATGTATAGGGCTAGACTAGGAAGTTGTATTATTGAGAAAATGTTTATGTATATTGGCTGGAGATAATTGCCCTTCATTTTGTATTAAGCCTTGATAATGGTTATTATTCATTTTGGTAAATGTATATAATGTTCCTTCTATGAATGAATTGATGTTTTCTGGGATGGAATTAGTATATGGAGATGATCTTGTGTAGGTTGTGCAAAATGAGTGACAAAATGGCTTGGAAGATAGCATAGTTTGTCCACACGGGCAAGACACATAGGCGTGTGTCTAGGCCGTGTGTGACACATAGGGCTCACCCTCATGGGTGTGTGTTATGGTCGTGCGTCCTGTGTACTTAAACTTTTAAATCAGTATTGTCCATGGTTAGGCCACACGGGCGTGTGCCATAGCCGTGTCTTTAAGTCAGTATTGCCCATGGGTAGGCCACACGGGCATGTGTCATGGCCGTGCCCTAAAGTCAGTGTTGCACACGGGCTGAGGATATGGGCGTGTCCCGAGTCACACGGGCGTGTGGAACCCTAAGGCATGAATTTCTCCAAGTTTTTCTTAAGTTCTCAGTTAAATCTAAATCATCTTGAATGTATGTTTTAGGCCTCGTAAGCCCATTTGAGGAACAAATTGCTTATGAAAAGAAGAGTTTTAAAATTGATCAAAATTTTACTGCCCGGTTTTGTATAGTATGTTGAGTAAAGTTAGGTAGCACCTCGAACCCTGTCCCAGTGTCGGATATGGGTGAGGGGTGTTACAAAATTCAAGTCAGTCTTAAGCACGGCTTAGACACACGAGCGTGTCTAGTGGCCGTGTGAGTCACAAGCCTTGGCACATGGGTGTGTGTGGCCATTTCGAATGGTACACGGGTTAGACATACGGGTGTATGGTTGGCCATGTGACCCAAATTCAGTAACCTCCCAAGTTATCCCATCGCTTGGCATACGGGCGTGTCTTTGGCCATGTGGTACAAGTCAGTATGTATGCCTTATTTTCACAGGGCCTATGACACGGGCGTGTCTGGTGACTGTGTAAGGCACATGGCCTGTTCACACAAGCATGTGACCCTTAAATGTTAGAAAATTTTATAAGTTTTTCAAAGTTTACATATGTTATCAGTTTAGTCCCGAACCACTTCTAAGGATGTTTTAGGGTCTCATAGGACCTTATAAGGGACAATATGATTGAAATGAATAGATTTTGATATTGAATGAATAAATATATGTGAATAATGTGTATTGATCGGTAATGCCTCGTAACCCTCTGCCCTCCTTTTATTATGAAGTTCAGCCCACCACTATCAGTATCCTGCTCACTGCTAACCACCACGTTAAAAGTACTCGTACTAGTTTTGGGCCTCTTGCATTGGGCCTTCAAAGTAATTCGTAGATCCATCACCTTGGTAGCTTGCATAGCCTCATTAACTTCTTGTAACATGCTAGTCATATCCTCAGAGTCACTCCCCGAACTACAAGCTATCCCCGTATCATCAACAATCCTAACATTAGCAAGAGCAGGTAGAAGATTAGCAAAGGGGTTGCTTCCTATTTGCGATAAGCCCAATATCATCTAAGAATGAGTGTTTATTCTACAAGAAATGTAGTAGAATTTTCTGAACTCTTCCCTCAACCATGTCAAGATCTGGCCCAAATGATCATTATCACCATAGAGCACATGCGGATATGATTGCCTTTTAAAGGCCGCACCTAACACCTCAGCAGCTTCTCTATTATCACCCCACTTGTACCTATTAGGACTGTAAGCTTCCAAATAGTGTAGGAAGACGTTCCTAACAGTGATAACATCCTCAATAATTCCCAACCTGGAGCCTTCCCAACTATTCTTTCCCTCTAACCGTTCTAACAATCTACTGAAAAGATCACACATTAGCATTAAAGGCAGATCACTTTGTAAGAAACACAAAACCATCGACAAACATACATTTCACATTGATATAGTTAGTCTAATTCATTTGAAGTTTTGGGAATCGGTTCGCAATTATGCTTGGACCTTTCCCACGAGGAGAGAAATAGTAAAACCCCACTGAATTCCCTTGATTTTAAGCCTTCAAATAATATAATTTCTAGAAGATTACAAGCTCTGATGCTTCATCACAAAGTCTGCCCATGAGCTCCCCTCATCCTTGACATATTCTCAAGCAGAAAGAAAGAGAAAAACGGGAAAAATTAAAACCTAGAACAAATGATTACTGAGATTTACCTTGAAGAAAAGCTTCAACTGATTCTAATAATGAAAATGCTAAGAATGTATGTTTTAAGGTTTTACAAGACCCCTCATTTTAAAGAAAATTTTTCACTAGCTTTTTAACGATTCAAATAACTGAGAAGAATCAATAATCAAGATGCAAGCTGAAAAAATGGTTCAATTTTCAACGATCAGATACAAACACCCAAAACCCACTTGATACCCGTACACGCACATGGAAAAAAAACTATTTTGTGTCACAACTCGCAATGTGCCCAGCAAGTTGTATTTAATTTTGAGATGATAGATCTAAGGAGCACCACTTGATAACACTCCTTAGGCCCACTAAAGGGGGACTAGATTTTTATACATCACTAGCCACCGTCCCGAGCCCTAAACAAGATCCAGGTTTCTGACTCGCAACCTGGACAAACCCCATTTGGTCTGACTAAGCATAAGGTGAATCATGAGAGGACAACGAGGCAAGTTTGCAGATGTAGCTCGTGAGGACAACTCGCGGACATGGATCATAAGAAGGGAATAGCTAGCACATCTTGCAAGTTCAGCTCGTAGGAATCCAAGGCAACAACCCTAGTTTGCACACACCCAAGGAGTGAACAGCAAGGACCGGGACCTCCACAAGCCATTCAAACACGTGTCCAACAGGTACGGAGCCTACTCAGGATATTTGTCCCAGGAATAGAAAGGACCGCGTGCTCTATAGACACGTGTTCAGCAGGCCTGGAGTTCACAAAGAATGTCAATATTATGGACAAAGAATGGTTGTCCCGAGGCAATAGAATTAAGAAAAAGTAGTGGGGTCCTACTATGAGCTGTAATAGTACTTATAACCGCATGTATAAATACTCCAACATTCCTATAAAAAAGATATTAGAAAAATATTATTCAACAAAATATATATTTCATTAAGTGAAAATGTAGGTGTAAAAGGTATTAGAATGGAAATTGAATACGAAATCTATACTATTAGGAAGGCCTTTACATGACACATCTTCATTTCTTTTGTCTTTTCTTCTTTGACATAGTGAAATCTTAATTCCAATCCTTTTATGTTTTAGATTATATGAGAATTGTTAAATTTTAGTTTTGATCCTTATACTTCAATCAATTTTGAGATTTACTTTAATTTTGGTACCTTAACGTTTATAATAACATTAGTTAGCCTAAATACTTTATTGATTAAAATGCTTATGCGAACTTTTAAGAATTGTTAATATTATTAAAATTCTCTATTAAATTCATGTCCATTACAATGATACTAAGTGAGTATTTTTAAAAAATTCCAAATTATCATACCAACAAATTTAACTGAATCATTTTAATGATGTTAACAAATACACTTAAAATTTTAAATTAGAAAAGTAGAAGGATTAAATTCTGAAAATAAAATAATGAAAACTAAATTCCAATATATTAATTGTATAATAACTTAGAGCTTATAGCAATCTTTAAATTTGTACTCTATAATTTAGTCAAAACTAACTATTTAACGGAACACAAAGTGTGAGTAGCAACTATACTAGTAACTCCATATAAAAGGAAGGCCCTTAGGGTGCAATCATTAGCTATTTTAAATATATTTTGTTATGTTAATTTTTAAAATATACTATTTTAATAAAAATTATTTTGACATAATGGATTAAAATAAGTGTTAGCATAGAAATTCATATTGGTTACCAAGGGTGATAAATATTTGGACCAACTAATGACACAACTCTTTTTCATTCATTATAATATAATGGTAAAATTGGAATTTCTATCTCTTTACTATGCTCATATTTGGGATTTAGTCCTTATAGTTTAATTTGACATAATTTTCTCATCTACTTTTATAATGACATTAGTTTGTCCAAATAATTAGAGTACTTAACTATATTGATTAAAATGATTATGTGAATTCTCTTAAAAGCTCCTTTCCAACACTATATATATATGCATGAATTTGTTGGATCTGATAATTTTAGGAAAAAAAAGTAAACGCAACATTTTGACCGAATAACTAAGGGTATAAACTATTTCAACTAACTAATGACATTAAATTATATCAAATTAAAGAATAGATACTAAATTCTAAATTTAAACGTAATAGAGATGCCATAATAATTATTTAATCTAAAATAATCTATCTAACATAATCATTTGATAAAAAGTTTAAATTTTTTATAAAAATTTATTGTTAATTTAATTTAATATAATAAATGATTATACGTTTAGAAATGAATTGGGATAGCAAATTGGTAAAAATAATATATATATTACAAATGCTAAAATATGTTTGAACAAAATTTATTAATACTTTATTATTGATATTAAATATTTTTATACATGTTATTGCTTATAAAATTTTAAGAAAAAATATGAAGGGATCTCCTTAGCAAAGGTGGGGAAAATATACTAATATATATTAAGGATCGAGTTTGTGTCTCACATTAACTAGGTTTTATTTAAGTTAAAAATTTATTAAATATTTTTGAGTGTGTGTCCCACATTAACTATGATTTAATTAAGTTCAAAATTTATCAAATATATTTTAATACATAAAATAATAAATAATATTTTGAAGGTATTTATTTTTATATTTTGATAAATTTAAAATATATGTGCATAGCTAATGAGATCACTTGATTAGTGGTAAATTTTTTTTTGGATTTCAAGTTAATTGGCATAAGGTTTAGGGTTTAATCCCTGTATTTGTAAATCTCTTTCTCCCTTCCCCCATTATAATGTAATTGATCCTTTTATTTGTAAATTATATACGCAAAAATAAAATTTATGAAATTTGAACATAAGACATCACAGTATTAGCTATCTCAATTTCATCATTTCAACCATAGTCATATTTGGTTTTTACATAAATTTTTATTTATTTTATTACATGAATGTTTTTACTCGCATCGTGGGCCTATCGTAATCTAATTTACTTAATGTAAATCTCATAAAGTATAGATGATTAAACTCTCTATTGGGTATAGAACATACTTTGGTATTAAAAAATTGTTGGTATAATTTCTTCTTTGATTTGTAATATGTGGAGTATGTCTTGTGTTTCTATCAAATTAGGACACAAACAGAAAGTGATGTCGCAAAGTGGAAGAGCTCCTTGTCCCGAAAAGTTGCCAACATCACAATGAGTAGAAGATTGTCATTCCGACGACACGACACCACCTTATCCCGACGATGTGAATTCTACGTCATGACGTGGCAACAGGTCATGCAATTTCTCAATTTTCTTCTTCCAGCTAAACTCTGATTATTTGTCCTAGTCAAACTCTGATTAGAGTATATTATTTTAATATTATTTGACATATGATTTTTGTAACAACCAGTTTTTATGGTTAATCGGAACAGTGTTATCAGGACCACAATTCAACATTAAAAAATTTATTTTATTATTATTTTAATATTTACAGCATGATATTAGAGTTGTGTAAACTTTTCGTAAAGAAATTTTATCGTTTAAGTGGTTAATTCGATAAAAAGGAATAAATCCCGTAAAGCGTAAAAATTGTGTTCTATAAGCTAAAGGTGTCAAATAGCTATAGAACTTAAAAGTGAAGGTCCTTATGTGGTAAAAGCTCATTTATGAGATAGTGGATGTTAGTGGAGTGACATTTTGTGTATTTATTAATGTTTTTAAGTTAATAATAAATAAAAATAAATGCCAAAATCATGTTATATTCCTTCATCTTCCACTAAATATAGAGGAAAGAAATAGCCATGGAAGCAATTGAGGGTTCGGCCCTTGTTATTTTTAATTGAGGTATGTTTCGAGCTCAGTTTTTAATGATTTTTATGTTTTTGTGATCATTGCTTCATATTCTAGCTAGCCCGTACCCTAATTTCTGAATTTTTTGATGAATTTTTGAGTTTCCATTGATGATAGCTTGATGTTTTTGAGTGTTGATGATGGAAAATGAATAATTGTTGATAGATTAATATGTTTTGTTAAGTGATTTTTAGTAAAAATGTCCAATAAGGATTAAATTGTAAAAGGTGTAAATTGAGGGTTGAAATGTGAAATAAATTGAAAATATGGGTTGAGAGTAATATATGGAAAATTCGGCTAGCTTGGATTTGTGTTTAATTTCATGAAATTGTGATTTCATGTGATAAGGACTAAATTGCAAAAATGTGGAATAATAGAGACAAAAGTGTAATTTTTCCAAAATGTGTAAATTGTGTTAAATTGAATGAATTAATGATTAAATAAGTAAATTTTGTTATTATATAGATTGAGAAAAATGATATTCGTATCTAAAACGGGAAAAAGCAAAGTATCGGACTAGTCGATCCATTCCATCGTTTTAACGATCGAGGTAAGTTCATATGTAATAAGCATTGTTATATTTATGCTTTTAATGCTTTGATATCTTATAAATTGTATATACCTGACTATTGTTATGTTTGATGACATATAGGCTAAATATGGCACTTAGTGTGCGGTTCGGTATAGCTTCGGCTAAATTTGGCACTCAGTGTGTGATTTGAGATAGTTTCGGCTATATACAGCACTTAGTGTGTAGGACATCAAATATGGCACTTAATGTGTGAAATATTGAGAATGGCACTTAGTGTGCGAGATATTGAGAATGGCACTCAGTGTGAGAAATATCGAATGATTCAATAAGCATAGTCAAGACGAGAATTTAAAGTACGATCGTAATAAGTAATACAGGTACGTACAGAATTTATGTGAGAATTGAATGAAAGTAAATTGGTGAGTTCATATTGTATTTTGTATATTAAAGAAAAAAGAATTGAGTATAAGTAAGTTTCATGTCAAAATGTGTTTATTTGACTATAATAAAATATATATCTTGAATGCTAAGTAAGATATGAATAATAGTTGTTTAAACTAAATATACATATGGCAATCGACTAATAAGACCATAACCGGGTTATGGCATGTGAAAGAAAGACCACGGCGGGGCCTTGGCAATGTATGTGTAAGACCGTAGTTGGACTATGGCATTAGAAAATCGATGAATTTGTATCATAAGCACTTATAAACCAAAGAGGTTTGATAAGAGTATAGGTGATAAATAGAAAAGTATCAGTACAGGTATGTACGGAAAACTACTCAAGTATTGAGTTTTATGAGAGGACATGAATAATTTAATGTTAGCTCATGAATTGATGCTTCAAATGTTAATGATTTATCTATTTTGAATTTTTATATGAATGTTGTGATCATTTTAGGATCGTGTAGGAACTTACCAAGCTGTGAAGCTTACTTTGTGTTATTTTTCTAAGTTTTGTAGTGTTTTGGACGTTTGCTCTAGTTGAAAGTGAATAGAGATTGCATCACACTATACGGCTATTGATTTTCGGTATTTTTACACTTTGCGGCTTGGTTATATGGCATGTATAGGCTATGGTCTCTTTGATATGGTTGTTGGAAATGTATATGGCCATTTGAAATGGCTTATTAATGATTTTGGTTGATGGTTATAAGGTGGCCTTTTGTTTTGGCATGGTTGGCATAAAATGTGTATTTGGCCTATGTTATGTATGTGTATTTGTCCTATGTTATGTATGTGTATTTGGCCTATGTTATGTATATGTGTTTTGGCTTGGAATGCAAATATGGTAATAATGTGGTTTAAGAAATGGCATGTATTGTATGATTTATAAATGATGAATTGATATGTTTGAGAGGCATGATTTATTTGATGGTAAGGTGATGAAAATACATTTAGAAGTTATGTGAGGTTGGTGATTTTGGCATAATGATTTGGTATGTTTTAAAAATGGAATTAAGTAGTTGAAATGGTTGAGGATAGATGGAATAATATGTGTATGAATTGGCATGTTTTGGCTGCTTATATATGCATTGAAATGGTATATTTTGGTTGCTTTATGTTCATAAGAAAAAGGGTGGTAAATTGGCTTTACAAATGGCCTATTTTTGTCGACACGGGCATGTGTTCCCTGGGGTACCCTTTCAAATTAAGGGAGTATACCCTATAGGTTTGGCACGTCCTAGACACACGAGCGTGTCTATTGGCCGTGTGTGGCACAGGAGCTGGCACATGGGCGTGTGGCCGGCCATGTGGCCAAGTCAATAACCTCCTTAATTTTCCCACGGCCATGGCACACATCGTGTCTTCAGCCGTGTTGTGAAAGTCAGTATGTATGCCCTGTTTTCACACGGGCGTGTCTGGTAGACGTGTAAGGTACACGGCCTGTTCACACGGGCATGTGACCCTTAAATGATTGAAAATTTTTTATGTTTCCCAAAGTTTACAAATGTTATCAGTTTAATCTCGAACCACTTATAGGCATGTTTTAAGGTCTCGTAGAGCCTTACAAGGGACATTGTGAATATTTTGAATGGATTTTGAGTATGAATGCATAAATGTATGTCACTGAGTTGTGTTATATGGTAATACCTTATAATCTTATTTCGATGACGGATATGGGTTAGGAGTGTTACATTTAATTGGTATCAGAGCTACGATTTAGTCAATTCTAGGACTAACTAGCATGTAAGAGTCTAGCTATACATGCCATATTTAACCTGTGATAGTGTGATATCTCCTGATTCTGACAAGAATTGTTTTAATTAGACAGATATGTTTTCTAATCGAGTTAATTTCGATAGTACAGAACGTTACACCCAAACGTTTGAGTGAAAATTTGTTGATGATGAGTGGAAACTCATAAAGGTATGAATCAGAGTGTATGATATCCTACTATTGATAAACGTTATAATTATATGAGTATATGAGTTGGGATGTTTGGTCTACGATTGCTATGTGAATATTTTGATTGTGAATTAATGATTTGATGTAGCGTATGAGCTATGTGTTAAGTACAAAAGTGATCATAAGTAAATGATTGTTAGGTGTTTTGAGAATGTGGAATTAATAATGAACCGATCATTCATAATAATATGTGTAATGCGCATGTTCACTTGAGAGTTAAATTTTAGGCTTTACAAACCTCACCCCCTCATCGGTAAAGTATTGTAATGAAATCCATATTATATATATTAAATAAGCTTACAAGTGTGGAATTATAGAGTTCCGTGATTGAAAGATTAGTACTGTGATCAGGTAAGAGAATGAGTGATCAAGTAAGAGAATGAGTCTGCAAGTAAAGACACTAACAGGAAAGATATTGGATCGTGTTGAAAACTATTCGTAATATGAAAAGTCACTGTTAAAGAAAAAGTTGAATTCGATGAGATGAAAATATTCAGGTATGATGTCTAAAGAACTTATTAACTGGAAGTTCTTCTGAATTGATTTTTGTTAGTGATGAGATAATGTGAAATCAGTGATGACAGAATTAGACAGTAGAATAATGTTTGAATTGAAATGATAGCTGAGTACAGTGGTTATAGTCGGGTAGTTACTATGGTTTCTTCTGGGCATTGTATGTGTACATTTATTCTCAGAAGTATATGTGACTGTTTAATTTCATAAGGAACTATTATCATATGAGAATGTTAGTTAAGCATACTGTTAGACAAAAGCATTGTGGTATATATGGTTTATGATCAGCATTGCTCTATTTTTTCTCTAGTATTCTATTCTATTATGTTGATAGAAAAGTTGATGGTAAAATCTGTATGATTGCTAGTATTCTGTTTCTACTGGTTATTGTTCTGTTGAATTTATATGAAGATTATATTGCTTCTATCATTGTTGATTTCATTGTTTATGAGTGTTGTTCTTCCTTCTGGAAATTTTCTGGGATATCATTGGGATCTTAATCATTCTATAAGGGTTGTAATTTCCAGAAATTCTGTATAGCTTAACATTTTGAGATTTCGCTACCTCGATTTTGTTATGATTCTATGTGATTGTCTGCAAGAGATATTCTTTTGACGGAGATGACCATATCTAATATAATTTAAAATTTCTGGTTTGATCTTGGGAGTACAGTGGTAGATTTATCAGATTTATAAAGGTTGTGTTTCTGCGCTGGTTGCTATTAAAAATCATATTTGAATTTCTCTTGTGTTCAAAATGCATTATTGATAATTAGGACATATATATCTATACGGTTGAGATGTTGGCCTTATTATGGCACTATGATTTTAATCTATCTATACGGTTGAGATGTCGGCCTTATTATGGCACTATGATTTTAATCTATCTGATGGTTGTGGCTTTAGTATGGTTCAAAGCTTTGTTGATTAATAATTGAAAAGTTATTGTTAGACAGTCGAGATCGATTCAGTTTTCTAGTTTGATTGGATTAATTGCTTGAAGGATTAATCGAGTTACTTGTATCTAAATCTATCCACAGGGTGGAAATAAACTTTGAATGTTCACGGGTAAATAGATGAATATTCTGAATGTAGGATTCATATTCTAAAAGACATGATACATAGTTACATCCATCAGAATGGTTTTATTGAGAAATCTTCTTGAAGACTACGCTTGTGAAGTCTGTATGATATGATATTTATTAATAAAGTGGTAATTAGTTGAAGACATTATTAACTGAAGCATCAGTTCTGGTTTAGCTTACATTGGGTAAAGATTTATTCGACACGAGAATTAGAGATGGTTGACATTGTATTTGTGTTGAATAGTTAGCTACATTAATTGTTTGGAGAGTAATGTAATCTTTTGAAGACTGTAAGAGTTTAAAAAATTTGATGTTTCTGAAATATCTGAATTTGAGATAGTAAAGATGCCTTAAACTGTTGAAAGATTGTGAGTCAGTGATTGATTATCACTCTGGGCAAATGATTATAGTCTCGGATGTTCTGATCCAGAAATCTTTGTGTGTTTTATGATCGATAAACATGCGATTGATCCTATCAGATGATGAGTAGTTATTGGCTGAGCTAGAAATTAAATTAATGTTTAATCAGCGAATTTGTGAGGTTAAGAAGTGTGTCAGTGAATTACAAGTTAAAAAGGGTACAATATAAATTGATTTCTGATTCAGAATTCTAGACTGGAACTGACAATCATTCGTTGTGTCGAGATAGAGTTCGTGTACCGAGAAATCAAGAGATTTTACAACAATTGTGACATCTAGCAAAGTGGTAATTATTTGTCCGTTCGGGGAGTACTAAGATGTACAATAATATGAGACAGTTGTATTGGTGAACGAGTATGAAAGTAATACTTCTAAATTTGTATCCAAATGTTTGATGGTTTAAGCCAATTATTGAGTGTTTTCAAAACTGTTACAGCATGTGATGATATCTAAGTAGAAATGAAATAGAATTTTGATGAATTTTTGTAATGGGATTATTCTTATCACTGAAAAAGATAGATGCTATTTGAATTATTGTTGAATATTTGAAGAAGTCTGCACATTTTATCTCTGTATGTACGAATTTCTCTCTTGATAGATTAGTTGAGTTATATATTCCTGAGATGGTTAATTTTTACAGAGTGCCAGTTTTTATAGTTCGATTGGAGACACGAGGTTTATATCGTGTTACTGAAGTAAGCTACTGTGAGCTTTGGGATGGGATTGCTTTGTAACACTGTTTACTATCCTCAATGTGATAGTTAATATGAAAAGTGATTCTGATTTTCGAAAATATATTTTGTTACTGTGTTCTAGAACTTGAAAACAATTGAAAAAGATATTTATTGTTGGTTAAGTTTGCGATAATAATAGTTATGAGATGAATATTAAGATAGCATTGTATGAGTATGGTATGGTTGCAATTACTGAACTTCGTTGTATTGAATCGAATTTTAATAAAAAAATTTCAGGGTCGATGTGATTAGAAAGACTGAAGAGAAAGTGAAAGTAATTCACGACAATCTAAAAGTAGTTTCAGATTGACAGAAAACATATGCGAATTTGACACGTAAAAGTACTGAATTTTAGTTAGAAAACTAAATATTTGTGAAAGTATTGTAGTGAAAATGATTTAGCTATAAAAAGAAGTTGAGCTCTTGCGAACTGTATGAGATTATTATTAGAACTTGACAGGACCTGTAATGTATGTCTTACATATATATGATGTGATGATACAAATAGATACTTTACCTATAGTATCTCTTTCAGAAGTAGAAACTTAGTTTGATATGACATATAACAAATAACAGATCAAAAATATTAGCCTGTGAGATTAAAGAGTTGAGAAATCTAAGGCTATGTGAGAAATTGCTGAGACTAGTGAAGGCAAATCACTCATCTATTCTCTGATAAGATTTTCGGGGACAAAAATCCCTAAGGGGGGAGAGTTGTAACTACCCATTTTTAGGGTTAATCAGAACAGTGGTATCGGGACCACAATTCGACATTGAAAAATTTATTTTTATTATTATTATTTTAATATTTACAGCATGATATTAGAGTTGTGTGAAATTTTCGTAAAGAAATTTTATCGTTTAAGTGGTTAATTCGGTAAAATGGAATAAATCGCGTAAAGCATAAAAGTTGTGTTCTATAAGCTAAAGGTGTCAAATAGCTATAGAACTTAAAAGTGAAGATCCTTATGTGGTAAATAGCCCATTTATGAGATAGTGGATGTTAGTGGAGTGACATTTGTTGTATTTATTAACGTTTTTAAAGGGTAAAAAGGTAAATAGGCATTTAAGTTAATAATAAATAAAAATAAAAGCCAAAATCATGTTATATTCCTTCATCTTTCACCGAATATAGAGGAAAGAAATAGCCATGTAAGCATTTAAGGGTTCGGCCCTTGTTATTTTTAATTGAGGTATGTTTCGAGCTCAGTTTTTAATGATTTTTATGTTTTTGTGATAGTTGCTTCGTGTTCTAGCTAGCCCATACCCTTATTTCTAAATTTTTTAATGAATTTTTGAGTTTCCATTGATGATAGCTTGATGTTTTTGAGTGTTGATGATGAAAAATGAATAATTGTTGATAGATTAATATGTTTTGTTAAGTGATTTTTAGTAAAAATGTCAAATAAGGATTAAATTGTGAAAAGTGTAAATTGAGGGGTTGAAATGTGAAATAAATTGAAAATATGGGTTGAGAGTAATATATGGAAAATTCGGCTAGCTTGGGTTTGTGTTTAATTTCATGAAATTTTGATTTTATGTGATAAAGACTAAATTGTAAAAATATGGAATAATAGAGGCAAAAGTGTAATTTTGCCAAAATATGTAAATTGTGTTGAATTGAATGAATTAATGATTAAATGAGTAATTTTTTTATTATATTGATTGAGAAAAATGAGATTCAGATTTAGAACGGGAGAAAACAAAGTATTAGACAAGTCGATCCGTTCTGTCATTTTAACGATTGAGGTAAGTTCGTATACAATAAGCATTGTTATATTTATGCTTTTAATGCTTTGATATCGTATAAATTTTATATACATGACTATTGTTATGTTTGATGACATATCGGCTAAACATGGCACTCAGTGTACGGTTCGATATAGCTTCGGCTAAATTTGGCACTTAGTGTACGATTTGAGATAACTTCGGCTATGTATAGCACTTAGTGTGCGGGACATCAAATATGACACTTAGTGTGCGAAATATTGAGAATGACACTTAGTGTGCGAGATATTAAGAATGGCACTTAGTGTGCAAAATATCGAATGATTTAGCGGGCATAGTCAAAAAGAGAATTAAAGTACGGTCAGAATAAGTAATACTGGTACGTACAGAATTTATGTGAGAATTGAAGGAAAGTAAATTGGTGAGTTCATATTGTATTATGTATATTATGTAGTATCCTGAATTAGGGCTTAATCGGAATAGTGGTTTCGTGACCACAAATCCGAGATAGAAATAATTATTTTATAATTATTTTGATGATTATGATATGATTTCATGATTGTGTGAAACTTTCGTGATGAAATTTTATGCCTAAAGTGCTTAAATTGAAAGTAGGGACTAAATCGAATAAGTTGCAAAATTTGCATTCTAGAAGTTTTTAGTATGAAATTGCATTGAAATATTAATTAGGAGATCTTAAATAGCAATTTGACCAATTTTAAGTTCATGGACAAAATTAGGACATGGAAGGAATTTTGAAAGTTTAGTAAGGAGGGCATTTTGGTCATTTGGATATTAAATGAAATAAAATGGGAAAAATAACACAAAATTGGTCATCATCCTCCTTAGTTGCTGCGAATTCTCCCTCTCTCCATAGCTAGGGTTTCTTCAACTTTCAAGCTCCATAGTAAGTGATTCCAAGCCCCGTTTTTAATGTTCTTTACGTTTTTGGAATCCCGGAAGCTCGATTAAGCTTATGCTAGCAATAATTCTACCTAGGGTTTATATTTGGAAAAATACCCATAGGTGAAATTTGTGTATTTTGATGTTTTATGATAGAATATGTGGTTTTAAATTATGTTAGACAACTTGTGCTACTCGGTTTTGAGTGAAAACGAGTAAAAGGGCTTAATCGGCAAAAATACCTAATAGTCACAAGTATATGTTAGAGTGAGAATTTGATGTTTCTATAGAAAGGAAAAGTGATCAGCATGTTATAAAACATAAGAATAAGGAATAAAGTTTAATTCCCGAGCCTAGGGGCAAAAGTGTAATTATGCAAAAGTTTAGGGGCAAAAGTGTAATTTTTTAAAAGTTCGTATTAAATGTTGTTTTGATGAATGTATGTATTAAATAAGATTAATTTGGTATTATAGATCAAGAGAAACGAGATTCAAGTCGCGATCGAGGAAAAGAAAAGATGTGGACTAAATTGCAAAATCTTTATATTTTGGTACCAAGGTAAGTTCATGTGTAAATAATGTAGCATAATTGTTATTTTTAAGTTATTGATGTTAATTATATGATATGCTGATTTTTAATCGTGAAATATTATGCTTTGTGGTTAATGTTGAGTAATTTGCAAATTATGTTTACTACTTAATAAATATGAATTGCTACCGAGTATCGGTTCCGATATTCCATGGAAGGCGACAAATGTGAGATCGAGGGAAAAAGCCCGTTTGAACCTTAGGAATAGATTAGGATACAAGTGACATGTCACTAGGATGGTTGAGCATCCGAACTCGTTGAGTTGAGTCTGAGTTCACTTATGGATGCGAATGTCCGAACTCGTTGAGTTGAGTCCAAGTTCGTGAGATGTAACTAGGCATCTGAACTCGTTGAGTTGAGTCCGAGTTCACTTATGGATGCGAATGCCCGAGCTCGTTGAGTTGAGTCCGAGTTCACTTAGGGGCGGGTTACATGATTTCTTGATTACATATGAGGCACTTATGTGCAAATTATCCGTGTATCCGAGTTGTATTCCGATGTGTTCAACGGGTGAAATTTCTAGTGAAATGAAAGAACACTTAAGATGCAAGCGACGTTTTGGTAAGTGTTGTGAAATGGACACTTTGGACAGGTATGTTCTTAACCCTCGGGTTGATAATAGATACAACAACGATAAGGTGGTAAGATGATGAATGATGTTTAGAAATATGATATATGTTTTGGTGATACCATGCTAAAGTTGTTTGGTATATTTGTATTGTTATGTTACTTGTTATTTACATATGAACTTACTAAGCATTTATGCTTACTCCCTCCTCTTTATTTACTATAGTTTTGAACAAGCCATTTCGGGAATCGGACGGTCAAGGTTCGATCACACTATCCAAAGGACTTTCATCGGGTAAATGGCTTGTAAAACTTAAGTATGGCATGTATAGCAATATACTTATTTTGTGTAAATAATTTTATGATATAGCCATGATTGGTTGAGAAAATGTTTGATATTGATAAGTCATGGTGATGGCTAATTTAGATCATGTTTCATATCATGGAAGTTTAATAGGTTATCTAGTTCATAAAAATTCATGGAAAGATGAAACTTGCCTTAAAACAGAATATTACTGTAGCAATGACATGAATTTGAAAAATCACTAAAAATAGTATAAATGGAACTAAATGATGAGTAAGTTATGAAATTGAAGCTTAATGAGTCTATTTTCATGTGGATTGAACAAAACAGGCATATAAATTATATTTGATGAGATATTTAAACTTTTGTGAAATAGGGCCAAAGTGATTTCTGGATCCCCTGTTCTGACTTTAAAAATTTATTAGAAGTCATTATTTATATGTACAGATTCCTTATTGAGTCTAGTTTTAAGAGAAACAAACCTCATAGTAATTGAAATTCGTATAGAGATATCTCGATTAAGTAATACACAGAGGTCGAGCAATGAACCTCAAACAGGGAGACTTTAACTAATAAAATTCTAGAAAAAATTTAGTAAATAGATATATAAGTCTAGATTTAGGAAAATTTACAGATCTTGATTTGAGTTTAGTAACTCGAGATATGATTTTCTTGTAATCGTGTGGCGGGTAGCTAGAAAGCTATGAATGTAGAAACAAATGATTTGAAGTTCTTAATTTGATAAATTATGTTTGGTAACTCCTCAAGCTCGACTCCGGCAACGGTTTGGGGCGTGGGGGCGTTACATATTAAATAAAAAAGAATTAAGTATATGTATGTTTTATGTCAAAATGTGTTTATTTGACTATAATGAAGTATATATATTGAATGTTTGTAAGATATGAATAATAGTTGTTTAAACTAAATATACATGTGGAAATCGACTAATAACACCTTAATTGGGTTATGGCACGTGAAAGAAAGACCACGGCGGGGCCTTAGCAAAGTATGTGTAAGACTGTAGTTGGACTATGGCATTAGAAAATCGATGAATTTGTATCATAAGCACTTATAAACCAGAGAGGTTTGATAAGAGTATGGGTGATAAACAGAAAGGTATCAGTACAAGTATGTACAAAAAACTACTCAAGTATTGAGTTATATGAAGTTGAGAACTTGTGAATAAAGACATGAATAATTTAATGTTAGCTCATGAATTGATGCTTTAAATGTTAATGATTTATCTGTTTCGAATTTCTATATGAATGTTGTGATCATTTTAGGATCATGTACAAACTTACCAAGCTGTGAAGCTTACTTTGTGTTAGTTTTCTAAGTTTTGTAGCGTTTCAGACGTTTGCTCTAGTTGGAAGTCAATGGAGATTGCATCACACAATTCAGCTATTGATTTTCGGTATTTTTACACTTTGTGGCTTGGTTATATGGTATGTATAGGCTATGGTCTCTTTTATATGGTTGTTGGAAATGTATATGGTCATTTGAAATGGCTTATTAATGATTTTGGTTGATGGTTATAAGGTGGCCTTATGTTTTGGCATGGTTGGTATAAAATATGTATTCGGCCTATGTAATGTATATGTGTTTTGGCTTGGAATGCAAATGTGGTAATAATGTGGTTTAAGAAATGGCATGTTTGGTATGATTTATAGGTGATGAATTGATATGTTTGAGAGGCATGATTTATTTGATGGTAAGGTGACAAAAATACATTTAGAAGTTATGAGAGGTTGGTGATTTTGGCATAATGATTTGGTATGTTTTGAAAATGGAATTAAGTAGTTGAAATGGATGAGGATAGATGGTATAATATGTGTATGAATTGGCATGTTTTGGCTGCTTATATATGTATTGAAATGGTATATTTTGGTTGTTTTATGTGCATAAGAAAAGGAAAATTGTCTTTACAAATGACCTATTTTTGCCCATACGGGCAAAGACACAGGCGTGTGTCCCCTGGGGTACGCTTTCGAATTAAGGTAGTATACCCTACAGATTTGGCATGACCTAGACACACGGGCATGTCTATTGGCTGTGTGTGGCACACTAGCTGGCACATGGCCGTGTAGCCAAGTCAGTAGCCTCCCTAATTTTCCCACGGCCATGGCACACGGGCGTGTCTTGTGCCTCATTGTGAAAGTCAGTATGTATGTCCTATTTTCACACGGCCTGTGACATGAGCGTGTCTGGTAGCTGTTTAAGGTACACGGCCTGTTCACACGAGCGTGTGACCCTTAAATGATTGAAAATTTTCTAGGTTTCCCAAAGTTTGCAAATGTTATCGGTTTAGTCCCGGACCACTTATAAGCATGTTTTAAGGTCTCGTAAAGCCTTACAAGGGACATTGTGAATGTTTTGAATGGATTTTGAGTATGAATGTATAAATGTATGTGATTGAGTTGTGTTATCTGGTAATGCCTCATAACCCTATTCCGGAAACAGATACAGGTTAGGGGTGTTACACTTTTAGCCTATAAATAGACCATTTTTCACCCTAGAAGAACAACCCATTACATGTCTAGGTATTTTAAAGAATTTTGTGTTTACATTTTGAGGGTTCTTATTTCGACTTTTGGGATTTAATTTTATCTCTATCTTTTGTACTCTTCATTTTTGTCATTTTAGTGAAATTATCTTAGTGGTTTTTATCCTCTTCAGTAGGGTTTTTCCATGTAAAATATCTTTGTTTGATATTTTTAATATCTTTATTATTTTATTTGTTCAATGTTTAATCAGGTTTGTCTCTAACAAACTGGTATCAGAGCTAATTTAATTTTTACATTCAACCCGTTCAAATATGACAACAACAAGGTTTGCTATTGACAGGTTCGATGGCATCAAAAATTTCCATTTGTGATAAGTTCGGATAATGACAATTTTGATTTAGGGAGATCTTGAGAAGGTCTTTACAGATAAGAATCTATAGACATTGTCAAAACCATTTTTTTGACAAAACGGGGTCATCGACTTTTTATTTTGAAAATGAGAATGGGGAGTCGCCACCAATCTTTTTTGTTTAGATGTGATCGAATCACCTCGTAATTTGATTTTTTTTATAAAATGTTTTGTTTTACTAAAACAACGAGTTTGGTCTATGAAATTTGAGAAAATAGGTTCGGGAATGAGGAAGAATTAGCACCCTCATAACGCCCAAAATTGGTACCTAATTGATTAATTAATGTCTTAATATCGAAAGTTGAAAATCTGTAAAGAATTTAAAAATACGATCCTCCGTTTTTATTAATGTTAATTTTACAAAAATGTTTGGATAAATCGATGCGGATGCTAAAGACCTTCTTCTCCCAAAGTAATAAAATGTCACATCCAGTACGTTAGGACACGGCATTTTACCCTCGAGAATAAGCTTGTCTTTTGATTTTCAAACTCATGCATTTTAATTTTAAAAGGATATTCGGTCTTTTGGGTCAAAATAGAAAAATTGAAACCCAGTACATTAGGGCATGATCCCTCGAATTTCTAAACAAGGGATATTGCCTTTATTTATGAATCCTTTTTTATGAATTTAAGGTGAAAATTGATATAATATTTAAAAGAAGTATGTGAATAAAACATTATGCTAACAAATGACAACAATAAGAGTTCGCTAATAAACGATTCATAGTACGTAAGAGCAATAATAACAAAGTAATAAATAAACATAAATATAAGGGAAAAGAGTTCATAAAATATTGGGAGTAAAGAACCAAATTAAAATATAAATGAAGTTTAAGGTGCGATTTGTAACAAAAATGTAAATAAACATATAAATAAATAATAACAATAATGATAGATAATAATAGTAGTAATAAAAGCAATTAAAAAATGAAATATGAAATGTACAATAAAAGGAAAAAATTAATTTGAAATATTCAAAATTAAAGAATTATAAAATAATAAATGAATTGACAAATCAAGTCTAAACATAAAGACAAGTAATGAATAAATAGATATATAAATATAATATTTAAATATTATTTAAATTTTAGTATTTAAAAGGAAAAAGACAAATAAAATAAACAAATAATGAAATCAATCAAACCAGGATTAAATCCAAATCAAAACAAAATTAAAAGAAAAAATAGAATAAAATAAAATATCGGGTCCAAATTGTGACACGCGAATGAGATGGGGGACCAAATGGGGTAATATCCTTGTCTCCCAAAACGCATAACTTCAATATGGACTGAAATGAAACACTACAAAAATTACAGGGTGAAATTGAAAGGAAAAAAAAGGAAATAGGACCAAATCGCAACTGACCATAAAAGCGGAGGGACTTGTAGCGCAATAAGCCCATTACACTGAAAACACGCGGATCCCTTGGCCGGTCGGGTCGGTCGGATGGGTTATTAGCAAAATGACGTCGTTTTTGTGCTTATTCTTTGGCCCAAAACGACGTCGCTTTGGGTAAACTATAAATGCTAATTTTTTTGCTAAAACTTCATTGTTCCTTCTTTTTAAAAAAAAAAATCAAAAGCTTTCTCTCAAACTCTCTCCCTTTCTAAGTATCCGCCATGGGAGCCACCATCGGCCACCGAGGACGGCGCCGCCGTCCATGGTGGCCGGAGATAAAAAAAATTACCCTTTCTTGCCCTTTTAAACTCTCGATCCCAAAAAATGCCATCTTTCATTAGAGATGGTGGCCTCGACCTTCCCCTCACGACAACGCGAATGCAAAGAAAATTAGATTTTGACCCCTTTTCTTTTTTTGTTTATTTCTTTAAAAAAAAACAAGTAGAGAAAAAATATAGAAAAAAAAATAACACAAGACAAATGAACAGCCTTTTCGAAATTTCTTTCTTGTTCTTTTTTTATTATTATTGCTATTGTATAAGAAAATTTCTCTTTTGGATACAACTTTTGAAAAGATAGGCCATTGTGTTCATGGAAATCATACCAGTCAGTTTTGATTTGGCAATTCACAAGTGAGAGATTAGAAGCTTTTTAGCTTCAAATCACAACTTCAACTTAGTTAATATCTTGCATAGTTTGAGATAGATCTGTTTTGGGCTTTGGAATAGAATATGTTGTGGAAATACGAGTTGTAACATCACTAACCCGTATCCGTCGCCAGAATAGGGTTACGGAGCATTCTGTAGAAACAGAACATTTAAACATAAATTTCATACATTATCATAATCATGTCATAATCCAATCATTCACATATATATACTCCCTAAATTAAGCCCTCGAGGCCCTAGAAATAACTTAGAAACAATTCGGGACTAAATTAAAAACATATGGAAAGTCTAGAAAAAAATTACAAACATTTGGATACAGGGGTCACCCGACCGTGTGGCCAGCCCGTGTGCCTCACACAACTGAGACACACGCTCATGTCTCAAGCCATGTAACCTTTGAACTAGGGACACACGGTCGTGTCGTAGCCTATGTCCTCACCTATGTAACTCTTTGAGTAGGGCCATACGGTTGTCTTACACGCCCGTGTGCCAGGTCATGTGCTAGACTGTGTAACTCATTGACTTGCATGCAAAGGAACCTTCAGGGGACAGACAACCATGTCACCAGGCTGTGTGTCACACACGGCTGAGTCACACACCCGTGTGTCACACACGGCAAAGTCACAGGCCCATGTCTCAGGTTATGTGGACTAAAATTTACCGAAAACAAGCCATTCCCAACACCAATTCATGCATAATCACTTGAACAATTGGTGCACACCTACAAGGCATCAAACCATACCAAAATATGCATCTATTTGCCATTCCAAAAGTTCTAATTCAACTAACCAATATGACATTCAAAGGCACCTCAAACACATACAACAACACTTACCTAAACATGCATATTTTACCACATTTGAATCATCAATTACTAGATCAAAACTTTGCAATCATGCCACAAAATGACCATTATCATACCATTTCAAAACATACCATATGAGTCATTTTAAACATGCATCACAAGTTAACCAAAATGACACAATCCAACAAGGTATCAACCAAGATAACTTACACAACTTATACATACCAAATCATCCATCAAACATTCAACTAGACATTATTACAAGTCCACTTACACATGTCATTATAACCTTGGCCGAAATATTCAAAAACTACTGATATTTATGATGGATAGGATGATACAAATCCAGCGAGCTTCAAACTAATCGAACTTTCGCTAATCTATTAAACATAGGAAATAAACTACATAAGCACTTAATGCTTATTAAGTTCATAGAAAATAAAACATAACTTACCATTGATTTTCATAAAATAAAGTATAAGCATAATACAACCCAAACCACAAGCTTGGAACAAGCCTATTCATCATCATCAATACACAAGTTAGTGTGATTGTACATAGTTCAAATGAATTCATCCATAACAAGAAATTTGTACATGTATTCATATTATTTAGATCACCTTTACTTTTCATAGATTCATGATATATCCCATTTGAACACTTACCCTTTTCATTTCCTTTCCATGTCCGTTGAACCATCTAGAATTTCATCAGATACTCAAGAAAGCTCAAATGAAGTGTGTCCTTTACATTATTGCTCAAATGAGCTATGAAATGGGCTTGCACACACGACTTGTGTGTAAAAATGTAAGCTACACAATGTTGCTCATACTAGCTGTGGAGTATCTGTAACAAATGGAGGACAACAGCCATCAGTAGGACATTCAAGACCAGCACCCGAAACATGAAATCCCTAATGACATGTCTTTTATATCCTACGAATTCCTAAGGTTCATCCGGGACTCGATAATAGTCAAAGCATTTATTTGGATATGCATCATTCAATTACATTATGAATACGTAATAACATACATTTGAATAACATGAAAATAATAATCATTCATACAAACTTACCTCAAATTAGGACGTAGAAGTTAAATGAGCTATTCCGAAGCTTTAGCTTTGCCTCGATCTAGGTCCGTACATGGTCTATCTTGATCTAAATAGATAAATTTTAATCTATTTACCTCTAGTATTCAATTTAGTCCACAATTCATATTTATGCAAAACTACCATTTTACTCCCAACATTTTAACTGTTCATAATTTATTCCTTAAGCTGATAAATTGAAATTTAAGCATTTTAATCCCCTATTCAAGCTAACTAAATTATCTAGGGACTTAAACCAAACTATACCAATCATCATTTCATAACTTTTGTAACACCCCGAATTTGGGCCTAGAAGTATTGGGCCTTGAGTGTGGGTCCATAAGGAGGTTTTATATAGGTATTTAATTGTGCAATAAAATGACACAATTAAATGTTTGCTTTAGTGGTTAATGGCTTTGAGAAGTGTTAGAGAAATCTTGGGTTCAAACTTGGGCTTTAGCAAAAATTTTGGTATTAAGTGAAAAAAACCTGGATGCTTGGATGAGGGTTTTTAAATTATTGTGGTAAATAAATGACACAATGAAGCTTGTAGTCTAGTGGTTGTGGCGTCATTAAAGTTGTATGGGAGCCTGGGTTCAAGCCTTGGCTCTTACAATTTATTTTGTTTTTTTTAAAGGGAACCTGGACTTTGGCCTTTAGACCTTATAATTAATTGGCGATAAAATATGACACAAAAAGCCTTGTGGCTTAGTGGCAAGTAGCGTGTGGAGCATTTAAGGGGAGGCATAGGTTCGAATCCCATGGCAAGCAAAGAGCATTTATTTTGCTAACAGGGGGCGGCAAGAGTTGGTGTTGAATTTAAACTCTAATGTTGGAGGGATCCCACATCAGGAAGCTAATATAAGAGTGGTTGTGAAGCTGGCTTTAAATAGAGGGAACCATGAGGAGAGTAAATGTACCTTTCTTGGCTGATCCCTTTCGCTGTATGGCGTGCTCGTTTGGGTTGGGCGTCGGCTAAGAGTGCTCGGAGTGTGGATTAACTCCAGTCTCCTATCAGGTGTGTATTTCTTACTACTCTAGCTGTAGGATTGTAACACCCCGAACCCGAGACCGTCGCCGGAGTCGAACGCGAGGTGTTAACAGACTTCAACCCATTTATTGACAATTTTCAGACAAGCTGCCAATCTGAGTACTAGTCGCTCCAAAATTCATAACTTGAGTTTTACAACTCGAAAATCAGTTCCGTAAATTTTTCCTGAAACTAGACTCATATGTCCATCTACATATTTTTTCTAGAATTTTGGTCGAGCCAATTAGTACAGTTTATTAGTTAAAGTCTCGCCTGTTGTAGGGATCGACTACACTGACCTTTGTGCGTTACGAATTGGATATCTCCTGTACAGGGCTTCAATACTAATGACGTTTGTTTCTGTAGAAACTAGACTCAGAGAGGAATCTACACATATATGGAATGACTCCTAATTATCTCTGGTTAATTTACAATGATTTTCCAAAGTTGGAACAGGGGATCCAGAAACCGTTCTGGCCCTATTCCACAAGAACTTTAAAATCTGTTAACTTATAACTCATATGACCATTTCGTTTCTTCCATATGAAAGTAGATTCATCAAGGTACACTTACATAATTTATTTGCTATTTAATACCATTCCTACTATTTTTAGTGATTTTCACATCCACGTCACTGCTGCTGTCAGCATCTGCCTTTAGTAGGCTTTACCTATTTCATACTTTCCATGATTCAATCGGCCCTTTTTACATACATAGCACAAAGTGTGATCATGATTAACCATTCCAATGGCTAATCGTTTCAAAATAATTCCATACCTCATAAGGGTCAACATACAAACGATTATAGTTCTATGCTAAAAGCGTATATAAGCCATTTTCGCATGGCTATCTAAGTTTACACAAACCGGAAGGTACATGACCTTCAACAAAGGATGGTCCTATACATGCCATTTCAAAGTTCAACCAAAATTTGTACCAAAATGGGGCTTCGATAGTGTGGATGACTTGACTTCTTTGATCCCGAATCCGATAGCTAACGAGCGAAACCTATAAAAAGAGAGCCAAAACAACGGGTAAGCATTTTAATGCTTAGTAAGTCTCAAGCAATGAAATCAGCTTTGACTAAGGTATTTTATTCACATGGCTAATTAAACCACTTTACTAATTCACATTCCCATACTCATACTTATTTCACATCACCGACCCTTATGTTCATACACAAAAGAACAACTTAGCCCAAGGCGGTAGCTCGTTTATCAACTTAGCGCATACTTACTTGTAAGAATTCAATTAGTACAAGCACATACAAACATACCTCATTGCTGGAATTTTCACAAGTGTATAAGCTGAAATTTTCACAGCAAGATTGCTCATCGAATCACATACTTTCGGATTTAACCGGATATAGCGACTCAAGACGATTGCCTTCGGTCATAACCCGGATTTGGTGACTTGCACAAAGGCCTTGGTCTTAGCCGGATATATCAACTCGCACGAATGCCTTCGGTCTTAGCCGGATATATCAACTCATACGAATGCCTTGGTCTTAGCCGGATATATTTCCAATGTTCACTTACACATATATCAATATTCAAGACACGTCCATAGTTCATTTTCGTTACTAAAGCTCTAACACAAAATATCTATCAACCTTTACTATTTCGGCTCAATGGCCACACAAACAAGGAGCATAATTTTGATATAATTCAAGTAGGGTCATCACTCAAGACTTACCTTGAATGTTGTCGAGCGATTTCGACGGCTATTCAACTACTTTTTCCTTCCCTTTATCGGATTTAGCTCCCTTTGCTCTTGAGCTAATTCACACAAATTTAACTTATTAAAATCTCATCATGATAGCTTATGGCGAATATGACAAGGAGTGTAAATGGTCATATGGCCATCCTTTAGCTCAAATACACAATGGTCATGCACATTTTACATCACAACAAGCAATTCAATACATTCAAACATCAACGTGAAGTTCAAAGTACTTGGCCCTTATATACATACATCCACATATTTAAGCTCAAGAATTTTAACATAACATCAAGTGCTCAAATTACTCATGTGGCCGATTACACATGGTCATAAATACACAAAATCAAAAATAATTTCAAGGTTTTTCACACTATACATGTACTAGGCGAATGTACATGCAAATTTCACAACATTCTTCAACAAATTTCTTCTTTAAACAAACATATTTATCACTTTCTTCATAATCAAAATATCATGTGCAAACATATATACACATATAGGTGCATGGCGAATCTCAAGGTGTTCATAACCCTCTAAAACACAAATTTTACCAATCAAGTAACAAGCATAAATCATGCTCATGAATGCATCATGGCGAATACATCACAATCATACCCCATTGAACTTTGGTCATGGTTAAACAAAGAACTCAATGTCTTACTCAAGATTGCTACAAAGAAATTTCAAGAGTAGTCAATCCATCATTGCATGCATCATTAGCAAGCTTCACATTTAGCATGCAATGGCTTTAACACAATATCAACCTTGGCCAAATACCATTTTTCATGGCATAACAAGGATTTGAACCATGGCTAACATGCACATCAAGTTAGCAACCAAAACAAGCATGAATCTCATGACACAACCTCATACATACCTTAATCTTGATGCAAGTTTAGCCAAATCTCCTTCTAGATCTCTTCTAAACAAAGAAAATGAAGCAAAATCTCTTCTTCCTCTTAGGAATTTCGGCCAAAGGAAGGAGGGAAAAGATGAACAATTTTTTGTTTTTCTTTCTTAGTCTTTGCTCAAAGAAAGGATGAATGACAACTTTTTTTTTTCTTTCTTTCTCTCTAGCTACGGCACCATGAGGGGGGCATCCATGCTCATTTTTTTTTCATTTCTTAATTCTTTCTACATAATGCACTAACTAAACATGTTGGAAACATGTCCCTTGCCCATAATCTAGACATGGCGGCCACTCATTCAAAATAAATGGAGTATTTGACATGCAACTCCATTTATTTTGCTTCATTCCTTTATTAACCTCTTGAAATTAGCTACATATTTTTAAATCCTTTCACATGAGTCCTTTTCTTTCAATTCACAATCAAATTAACTAAATCAAAGAATTCAAAATTCACACACGAGCACACACATATTATAGGCATCAAAATAAATTTTAAATTATTTTTATGCCTCGGTTTTAATACCGAAACCACATTCCGACTAGGGTCAATTTTGGGTGTCACAACTCTCCCTACTTAAGAAATTTTCGTCCCGAAAATCTTACCGTAAATAGGGTTGGGTATCGCTCTTTCATAGAGTTCTCGGTTTCCCAAGTAGCTTCTTCTATCCGTGTTTGAGCCATAACACTTTCACTAGCGGAACCGCTTGTTTTAACTCTTTCACTTCACGTGCGGATACGAATCGGTTCTTCCTCATAACTCATATTGGCTTGAATTTCAACCTCGATGGACTAATCACGTGCGATGGATCGATCTATAGCGTCGAAGCATCGAAACATGAAAGACATCGTGAATCTTTTCGAGTTCGAGGGCAAAATCGACGATATCTGTTGGACCGACTTCGCTCGGATATCTCATATGGCCCGATGAACCTCGGGCTCAACTTGCCCTTACTACCGAATCTGAGTATCTTTTTCCACGGCGAAACTTTAAGAAACACTTTATCTCCCACGATACTCAATGTCCTTTCGTTTCAAATCCGCACACGATTTACGACGATCGGAGGCTATCTTGATTTTCACGGATTACTTTTACTTTCATTCAGCATCTTTAATCAAATCCACTCCAAAATTTTGTTCTCACCGAGCTCGGTCCAAAACAATGGTGTACGGCATTTACGCCCGTACAAAGCCTCGTAAGGCGCCATCTTAATACTTGATTGAAAACTATTGTTGTAAGCGAATTCAATCAAAGGTAGGTACCGTTCCATGAACCACTCGAACTCGAGGATGCAACATCTTAACATATCCTCAAGTATCGAATTATCGCTCGGATTGACCATCGGTTTGGGGGTGAAAGGCGGTCTTGAAATGCAACTTGGTGCCCAATGCTTCTTGTAATTTCTTCCAAAATCGCGAGGTGAACCTCGGATCTCTATCCGACACAATGTAAATCGGTACCCGTGTAATCTCACAATCGAGAAGCGTACAATTCAGCTAGTTTATCCAATGAAAATCCATACATACGAGGGATAAAGTGAGCCGACTTAGTCGATCTATCAATAATAACCCAAATTGCATCCTTCTTACTTGCGACAACGGCGGTCCGGACACAAAGTCCATTGTGACTCGATCCCATTTCCACTCGGTATTGTGATCGGTGAAGTAACCTGAAGGCACTTGATGCTCGCTTTCACTTGTTGACATATTAAACATCTTGCAACAAAATCGGAGATGTCTCGTTTCATACCATGCCACCAAAACCGACGTTTCAACTCATTGTACATCTTCGTACTCCGGGTGGATTGCCATTCGGCTACAATGAGCTTCGTTCGAATTATCGAAATAAGTTCAATTCTTTGGAACACACAAACGACTTCGGACCTCAAACAATCGTCATCATCAATTTGAAACTCCGATTCCTTGTTCAGAACACACTCAGCCCGTTTTGCACGCAACTCCTCATCAATTTTTTGAGCTTCACGAATTTGATGAGTCAACAATGGTTTGGCCTTTAATTCGGCTACTAACACATTGTCGGGTAGGATAGACAAGTGTACATTCATCGCTCGTAAAGCAAACAGTGATTTCCGGCTTAAGGCATCCGCAACCACATTAGCCTTTCCGGGTGATAGTCAATGACCAGCTCATAATCCTTTAACACTCGAGCCAACGTCTTTGTCGCAGATTTAAGTCTCTTTGAGTCATCAAATATTTGAGACTTTGTGATCCGAATACACATGGCACTTCTCACCAAATAAGTAATGTCGCCATATCTTTAAGGCGAATACGATGGCAGCCAATTCGAGATCATGGGTCGGATAATTTTTCTCATGTGGCTTTAATTGTCTCGACGCATAGGCCACAACTCGACCTTCTTGCATCAATACGCAACCTAACCCAAGTAGGGAGGCGTCACTATAGATGACAAACTCTTTGCCAGATTCGGGCTGTACTAGTCTTGGAGCTTCCATCAAATGAGTTTTCAATTGGTCAAAACTTTTCGACACTTTTCCGTCCATTCAAACTTGACATCTTTTCAAGGCGTCATGGGTGTGGCTATCATCGAGAATCCTTTTACAAACCGTCGGTAGTAACCGGCAAGTCCCAAAAAGCTCCGAACCTCAGTAATATTTCTTGGAGGTTTCCAGTTAAGTATGGCTGAAATTTTGCTTGGGTCGACTCGAATACCGTCTGAGATACCACGTGACCCAAGAAGCTAACCTCTCTTAACCGAACTCACACTTGCTAAACTTAGCATATAACGCTTATCCCGTAAAATTTGCAACACTAATCTCGGTGCTCGCATGTTCGGTCTCATCTCTTGAATAGACCAAGATGTCGTCGATGAACACAACTACGAACCGATCCAAATATGATCGAAGATCCGATTCATCAAATCCATAAATACCGGGGGCATTAGTGAGCCCGAGCGGCATCACTAAGAACTCGTAGTGACCATATCTCGATTACGAAGGCGGTTTTGGGTATGTCCGAATCTCGGATTCATGAATCGATAATAGCCCGATCTCAAATCTATTTTTGAGAACACCGAGGCTCCTTCAGTTGATCGAACAAATCATCGATCGTGGTAACGGATACTTGTTCTTTATTGTCACTTTATTAAGGCGGCGATAGTCGATGCACAACCTCATGGTTCCGTCCTTCTTTTCACAAACAACACTTTGGTGCACCCCAAGGTGAAAAACTCAGGCGAGCAAAACCTCTATCCATCAACTCTTGCAATGAGCTTTCAACTCCTTTAATTCCGTTGGTGCCATACGATATGGAGCTATCGAAATCGGTGTGGTCCTGTACAAGCTCAATGCCAAACTCTATCTCCCGAACAGTGGCAAACCGGCAATTCTTGGGAAAAACGTCCGGTATTCACAAACCACCGCATGATTTGGGTTCTATTCCTAACTCCTTATCATCAAGTACATACGCAAGGTATGCTTCACACCTTTTCTTACATATTTACGGGCCAACATTGATGATATTACGGTGGCAACCCTTCAAGTTCGTAGACTCAACTCGGATCATCTCGTTGTTTGCGCATCTCAAATCAATAGTCTTGCTTTTGCAATTCACAACCGCATCATGCACGGTCAACCAATCCAACCCAAGAATAACATCAAATTCATCGAGCGGCAAAAGCATCAAGTCCGGGAAAACAGTACCTCGAATTACTAGGGGGCATTTCTTACACACTTTGTCGACCAGCACATAACGACCCAAAGGATTTGACACCGAATTACGAACTCGAGAGACTCAATAGGCAAAGTCTTCTTTGGATGCTAAGGTTTCGCATATATAAGAATGAGTAGAACCAGGGTCAATCAAAGCAATCACATTAGTATCAAAGAGAGTGAAAGTACCCGTAATAACATCTGGCGAGGAGGCATCCTCGCGTGCACGTATAGCATAAGTCCTAGCTGGAGCGCGAGCCTCGGATCTGGTCGCAGCATCTCTAGATCCTCTCTGACCACCACTAGCCTTGCCCGTATTTCCAGATGGTCTACCTCGAGCAGTGGTAGTACCCGGTTTCCCACTCCGATCTACATTCATTCGGACAACCTCGGGCAATCTTTAATGAAGTGGTCAACTGATCCACACTTATAACAGAGGCGGTCACGGAATCTCTGACTTCAAAATGCCATTTGCCACAATCTCGGCACTCCGTCCTCTCTCGTCGATCATTCCCACTCTTGGCGATCAAGTGATTCGTGTGGTCACGAGGGGTCGATCGCGATCTCGTCTAGAAAAGCCCGAAGTGTCTCTAGATCGGCCTAAGCCATCTCTAAGTTTCTTTGATGATGTTGGAAGGGCTTCCCGAATACCTCTTCTGAAACTCCTTGCTCCGCTTCCGCTTTCCTTTTTCCATACTAAGCTCCTCGGCTTTGCGCTCGCTCGACGAGAGTCACAAACTCTGATTTCCAAAATGCCAACATACGACTTTATCTCATCATTCATCCATCTTGAGCGTTTACATCACGACTTCGAAGAAATGCATTCTCGCGTCTGGCTAAGCCTCACGAATTTTCGTTCATAGTCGGTAACCGACATGGAACCTTGTTTAAGTTCGAGAAATTCCTTTCGCTTTTGGTCCATAAATCTCGGTGATATACTTTTTCCGAAATTCGGTTTGAAAGAACTCCCAAGTTACTTGTTCGCGGGGCTGTAAGTCGAGTACTCCACCAATAGTAGGCGTAATCACGTAGCAAGGAGATGGTACACTTTAGGCATTCATCGGTGTACAAGATAGCTCATCGAGTGCGGATCGTGTTGTCCAACCAAAATTGACTTGCTCGGCATCATCACTATCCGTAGCTTTAAATTCAGTAGCCCCATGTTTTCGGATTCTATCAACTGGGGCTTATTCGACCTTATTTGGTCAATTACGGAGGCATTGTAGGTCTTGAAATTTGTGTTTGTTGGGAATGGAGGTTGTGGAACAGTAGTATTAGTTCGAATGTATTGGTTGAACCAATCATTCATCACGCTATAAAAGGCTTGTCTAGCCTCGTCATTCGGATTACTAGCAACAGGTTGAGAGTCCGGCGCTGTCCCTTGTCTTGAGGCAAGCGCCACACTCTCCACATCATCACTATCGCTTCGGTTGGGATCGGGATCCATTACTATAAATAAACACAAGTTCAAACGTCAGAAATCACCACACTATCATATAATCACATAAAATGGCATGTATAGCTAGACCCAAACGCATTACGGTAGTCCTAGAATCGACTAAACCGTAGCTCTGATACCAATAAAATTGTAACACCCCGAACCCGAGACCGTCGCCGGAGTCGAACGCGAGGTGTTAACAGACTTCAACCCATTTATTGACAATTTTCAGACAAGCTGCCAATCTGAGTACTAGTCGCTCCAAAATTCATAACTTGAGTTTTACAACTCGAAAATCAGTTCCGTAAATTTTCCTGAAACTAGACTCATATGTCCATCTACATATTTTTTCTAGAATTTTGGTCGAGCCAATTAGTACAGTTTATTAGTTAAAGTCTCGCCTGTTGTAGGGATCGACTACACTGACCTTTGTGCGTTACGAATTGGATATCTCCTGTACAGGGCTTCAATACTAATGCCGTTTGTTTCTGTAGAAACTAGACTCAGAGAGGAATCTACACATATATGGAATGACTCCTAATTATCTCTGGTTAATTTACAATGATTTTCCAAAGTTGGAACAGGGGATCCAGAAACCGTTCTGGCCCTATTCCACAAGAACTTTAAAATCTGTTAACTTATAACTCATATGACCATTTCGTTTCTTCCATATGAAAGTAGATTCATCAAGGTACACTTACATAATTTATTTGCTATTTAATACCATTCCTACTATTTTAGTGATTTTTCACATCCACGTCACTGCTGCTGTCAGCATCTGCCTTTAGTAGGCTTTACCTATTTCATACTTTCCATGATTCAATCGGCCCTTTTACATACATAGCACAAAGTGTGATCATGATTAACCATTCCAATGGCTAATCGTTTCAAAATAATTCCATACCTCATAAGGGTCAACATACAAACGATTATAGTTCTATGCTAAAACGTATATAAGCCATTTTCGCATGGCTATCTAAGTTTACACAAACCGGAAGGTACATGACCTTCAACAAAGGATGGTCCTATACATGCCATTTCAAAGTTCAACCAAAATTTGTACCAAAATGGGGCTTCGATAGTGTGGATGACTTGACTTCTTTGATCCCGAATCCGATAGCTAACGAAAGCGAAACCTATAAAACAGAGAGCCAAAACAACGGGTAAGCATTTTAATGCTTAGTAAGTCTCAAGCAATGAAATCAGCTTTGACTAAGGTATTTTATTCACATGGCTAATTAAACCACTTTACTAATTCACATTCCCATACTCATACTTATTTCACATCACCGACCCTTATGTTCATACACAAAAGAACAACTTAGCCCAAGGCGGTAGCTCGTTTATCAACTTAGCGCATACTTACTTGTAAGAATTCAATTAGTACAAGCACATACAAACATACCTCATTGCTGGAATTTTCACAAGTGTATAAGCTGAAATTTTCACAGCAAGATTGCTCACTTCGAATCACATACTTTGGATTTAACCGGATATAGCGACTTCGACGATTGCCTTGGTCATAACCCGGATTTGGTGACTTGCACAAAGGCCTTGGTCTTAGCCGGATATATCAACTTCGCATACGAATGCCTTGGGTCTTAGCCGGATATATCAACTCGCACGAATGCCTTGGTCTTAGCCGGATATATCAACTCGCACGAATGCCTTGGTCTTAGCCCGGATATATCAACTTCATACGAATGCCTTCGGTCTTAGCCGGATATATTTCCAATGTTCACTTACACATATATCAATATTCAAGACACGTCCATAGTTCATTTTCGTTACTAAAGCTCTAACACAAAATATCTATCAACCTTTACTATTTCGGCTCAATGGCCACACAAACAAGGAGCATAATTTTGATATAATTCAAGTAGGGTCATCACTCAAGACTTACCTTGAATGTTGTCGAGCGATTTAACGGCTATTCAACTACTTTTTCCTTCCCTTTATCGGATTTAGCTCCCTTTGCTCTTGAGCTAATTCACACAAATTTAACTTATTAAAATCTCATCATGATAGCTTATGGCGAATATGACAAGGAGTGTAAATGGTCATATGGCCATCCTTTAGCTCAAATACACAATGGTCATGCACATTTTACATCACAACAAGCAATTCAATACATTCAAACATCAACGTGAAGTTCAAAGTACTTGGCCCTTATATACATACATCCACATATTTAAGCTCAAGAATTTTAACATAACATCAAGTGCTCAAATTACTCATGTGGCCGATTACACATGGTCATAAATACACAAAATCAAAAATAATTTCAAGGTTTTTCACACTATACATGTACTAGGCGAATGTACATGCAAATTTCACAACATTCTTCAACAAATTTCTTCTTTAAACAAACATATTTATCACTTTCTTCATAATCAAAATATCATGTGCAAACATATATACACATATAGGTGCATGGCGAATCTCAAGGTGTTCATAACCTCTAAAACACAAATTTTACCAATCAAGTAACAAGCATAAATCATGCTCATGAATGCATCATGGCGAATACATCACAATCATACCCCATTGAACTTTGGTCATGGTTAAACAAAGAACTCAATGTCTTACTCAAGATTGCTACAAAGAAATTTCAAGAGTAGTCAATCCATCATTGCATGCATCATTAGCAAGCTTCACATTTAGCATGCAATGGCTTTAACACAATATCAACCTTGGCCAAATACCATTTTTCATGGCATAACAAGGATTTGAACCATGGCTAACATGCACATCAAGTTAGCAACCAAAACAAGCATGAATCTCATGACACAACCTCATACATACCTTAATCTTGATGCAAGTTTAGCCAAATCTCCTTCTAGATCTCTTCTAAACAAAGAAAATGAAGCAAAAATCTCTTCTTCCTCTTAGGAATTTCGGCCAAAGGAAGGAGGGGAAAAGATGAACAATTTTTTTGTTTTTTCTTTCTTAGTCTTTGCTCAAAGAAAGGATGAATGACAACTTTTTTTTTCTTTCTTTCTCTCTAGCTACGGCACCAAGGGGGCATCCATGCTCATTTTTTTTCATTTCTTAATTCTTTCTACATAATGCACTAACTAAACATGTTGGAAACATGTCCCTTGCCCATAATCTAGACATGGCGGCCACTCATTCAAAATAAATGGAGTATTTGACATGCAACTCCATTTATTTTGCTTCATTCCTTTATTAACCTCTTGAAATTAGCTACATATTTTTAAATCCTTTCACATGAGTCCTTTTTCTTTCAATTCACAATCAAATTAACTAAATCAAAGAATTCAAAATTCACACACGAGCACACACATATTATAGGCATCAAAATAAATTTTAAATTATTTTTATGCCTCGGTTTTGTGGTACGAAACCACATTCCGACTAGGGTCAATTTTGAAATTTGTCACAAGGATGGCTACTTGGACGCGATGGGTGAAAGGGGTCATGTGGGCCTAATGGGCCTCTGAGCCCAATTGGATAAGTTGTTTGATTGTGTAGTAAATATTGGGATAGGCTAGGTGAATCTAATATTTGTGGCTAGATTTGGGCTAAGCAGGCCACTGCAGTGTGGGCCCATTTAATGAGAATGGGCTTTAGAGCCATTAGTATTGTTATCCATGTTTAGAATACTTTAGTTTACCAATTATTGAAATACCTCGACTTGTAAAATTACCAAAGTACCCCCAATTTACATAATTACCGTTTTATCCTCGATTTATAGAAGTACCGTTTTACCCTTAATTTATAGAATTACTGTTTTACCCTTGATTTACAAAATTACCATTTTACCCCCAATTTACATAATTACCATTTTACCCCCGTTTTACCCTCGACTTACAGAATTACCGTTTTACCCTCGATTTACAAAATTATCGTTTTACCGTCGATTTATAGAATTACTATTTTACCCTTGATTTACAGAATTACTATTTTACCCTTGATTTAAAAAATTACAAAAATACCCTCAATTTGTAAAATTACCAAAATACCCCTAGTTTGTAAAATTATCAAAATACCCTTGGTTTGTGAAATTACCGAAATGCCCTCAATTTGTAAAATTACCAAAATACCCCGATTTACAAAGTTCTGAAATACCTTGACTTTCTAAAATTATAGAAATACCATTGGTTTACAAAATTCTTGAAATACCCTTGGTTTGTAGATTTACCAAAACACCCTTGTAGGATGAAATGACTAAAATACCCCTATTAGGTAAAAAGACCGTAAAGCCCTGTAAGGTAAAGTGGTATAATACCCCTGTATGGTAAAATGACGAATATGCCCTTATGTTTCATTATGGTGATGTGCTTAGGATTTACATATATTGATATTGGATTAGTTAAGTTTGAGTGGCGGTGGTGGTTATCGAGGCGATTGATTTTGGAAGCGTTTCAACTTCAACCCGTAATGTGTGTACTAACCTCGTAATAGCTTAGATTAATATTTCTTTGAAAAGCCAAAAGCTTCATATTTTAGTGATTCGGAATTAATATTTAGATCTATTTTTCACGCACGTTTAAGTTGGATTCACAACGGATATGGGGTAAGAAGGTATTTGGAGCGTTCTTCAACGAGTAGATCTCTTGGTAACTATTGAACCTTCTTTCCATTTGTATCTTGTGGTTTAAGAAAAGTGAAAACCCTTTGTCGACTAAGGCTAAAAGGGTTTTTGGTGTTATTTGGTTTGTTGGTGATAGTGAGGATTAAAGGCTACCGATCGGGAGTGTGTGAAAAGCTTGGATCATCGGAGTGACTAAATCTAGTCATCAACTTGGCAAAGGTATGAACCCAAGGGCCATTGGGGATGGTGGCGAATGTGTAAGTGATGATAATAGGTAGTTTTCGATTTGGTTTAATATTAACATGGTCTAATCTATAAGTGGTTGATTATAGGAGAAATCGCATAGGAGATCTCGTCAAGGAATATCACAAATCAGGTGTGTAACGAACCCTTTTTCATAGCTTAAAGTGATAAATGCGAAAAGCGAAATCTCAAAATTCGGCATTTCGAGGACTTATGAGCAATGACGCTCACTAGTTAGTTAGAATCGATGAGATGATGATCGGGAACAATGGAAGCAGTAGGGCGTGTTTTTGGCGTTCACGGTAAGTTGGGCCTCGAGGGTGAAATAGGGCCCAATAGGCTTTCGAGCCCATTTGGGTAAAATTGGTAGAAAATGGAAATCATTAAATTGCTGTTAAGACTATTAATACTATTATGGATATAGGCTAAATGGGCCTAGATGACAAAATCGGCTAAGTAGGGCCCATTAGGGTTTTAGGCCCAATAACTTCGGTTTAGTTAAAAGTGGGCTAGAAAGCGCGGTTTAAACAAATTAATAGTTAGTAACTGATGATGAACATGGAAAAATCCCTAATTTTTGGTAAAATTACGATATTACCCTTATAATATAAAATGACCATTTTGCCCCTAGGTAAAAATGACCATTATACCCCTAGGGTTTATACATGAATTTAATGCATGGGATTTTGATAAACATGGTATGTATGATATGCACATGACATGTATGATATGCACATGATATGTATGATATGCACATGACATGTATGATATGCACATGAGATGTTCATAAATGCATTGGGTTGGGTTTTTATATGGATGAAGGAAGTGCAAAAGGGCTTATGCCCTAGTTATTAAAGGGCTTATGCCCCAGTTATTAAAGGGCTAATGCCCCAGTTATGATAAAGGGCTTATGCCCCAGTTATGATGAAGGGCTTATGCCCCAGTTGTGATAAAGGGCTTATGCCCCGATTATAAAAGGGCTTTTGCCCGATTACTAAAAGAGGCTAAGCCTCGGTTATATGATAAAGACTATCTTGCCGGTGGAGAGTTATGGCGGGGTGGGTCGAGTTAATCCCACATGGTGTGTTGGTTGGTACGGGTGGAGAGTAGCGGATGGTGGGTTGAGTAGTCTCCCAATTGGGCTTGCATTCTTTCATTGACATTATATGTGATATTGAAATGGGCCTATGGGCCATACCGTTTCTGATAAAGGCTTCGCCCGATAATATGAAATTTGAAAAGGCTTCACCCGGTGTTATGAAATATGAAATATGAAAAGGGCTATGGCCCATACATGTTTGAGATTGGATTTGGGCTTAGACCCAACAGTTTGTCATTGTTTTGGGCTCTGAAAGGGCTTGTTGCACTGAGTTTCCAAACTCACCCCTTTCCTTAACCTTGCGGTGAGCCTTGATGTGGGGACTTGGGCGGAGGGATTGAGTAGCCACAGCGATCGTCTTTGGACTTTTAAATAAGCGTTGGTTTTCATTAAATTTCCTTTATTATTTATTTTTGGTTTGTAATAAGGCCATTTTAACTTTTCTTTTATTTCTTTTGGGATTATTTTATTTTCAATAACTTTAAAATTGGTTGATAATTATTCAAATGGGCTAGACTTAGGACGTGTTTTCAAAATGATAATTGTTTTTAAAATATCTCAACGCCACGATTAATTGATTTATCAAAGACGTCCACTTAAACAAATTTAAACTCGGTATAACAAAGTGTGGCTATGGTTATGGGCATGTCTAGGATTGGATCCCATCAAAGAGCTTGGTACTTAAGTAGCCTTCATGGCTCACCTCCTCTGTCTCGGATACCTACTTGGTGCCCAGCTTCCATACACTTTGTTAACTCAACAAAATATATGGTTTTAAAACACTAAAACGGAACGTGGGTTTTCAACTCCAATGTGGCACGTCAGATTCGGCCATAACGTCTGGGCCGGGTTTGGGGTGTTACAACTTTAACATAAACTTTTACCATTTTTACAAATATCCCTATATGTAAATTTATCCAAAATCACTTTACAAAACTTCTTTATTTCTCAACAAAGGTTCACAATCTATCACTTAACATCACAAAGCATTAAAAAAATTCATGGAAAGTCCCTCAACTTTTATCAATTTTGTAAATTAATCCCTCGGCTAGCTAGATTAAGCTAAAACGACCTCAAAAACATAAAAATCATTAAAGCTAGGTTAAGAAAATAAAGATGATACTTTGTTTAATTCTTTTTAGTTTTAAGTTTATTTACCTATTTACCTTATTAACCTTTAAAATCTTATAAAATTTCAATAAAACCATGCCATGAATATCCACTGACTATAGAAATGGTCTAATTACCATCTAAGTCCACTCATTTTAATTCATAGCCATTTGACCCTTTTAACTAATGGAACTCTACTTTTACAGTTTTTACAATTTAGTCCTTTTCACTTAATTAGACATGCAGACATCAAAATTTCGTAATGAAATTTTAATACAACCTTACTAACATCCCATAGGCATTAAAATAAAAAAAATTATTCATCAGATTTGTGGTCCTAAAACCACTATTCCAATTTCATTGAAAATGGGTTGTTATAAGTCTCCCCTCTAAAGGAAATTTTGTCCCCGAAAATCTTACCAAAAAATGGGTTCGGGTATTGCACTTTCATAGCTTCTTCCAGTTCCTAGGTAGCCTCTTTTATTCTTTTTCGTTGCTAGTGAACTTTCACTAAAGATATACTTTTATTTCTCAGTTCTTTAACTTCCCAAGCTAGAATTTTGATTGGTTCTTTACTGTATGTCATATCAAACATAATCTCAACATCAACTGGGGATATTACGTGTGAAGGATCAGATCGATACCATCATAACATTGATACATGGAAAACATTATGAATCTTTTCTAACTCTGACGGTAAAACCAATCTGTAAGCTACTGGCCCCATTCTCTCAATGATTTCGTATGGCCCAATAAATCGCGGACTAAGCTTTCCTTTCCGGGCAAATTGAAGAACTTTCTTCCAATGTGATACTTTCAGAAATACCTTGCTGCCAACTTGAAACTTTATATCTTTTCTTTTCAAATTCGTATAGGATTTCTAACGATCAGAAGTCGCTTTCAAACTGTCACGTATCACTTTGACCTTTTCTTCGATTTTTTGAATCAAATCAACACCGAATAACTTTTTCTCGCTCAACTCAATCCAATATAGTGGAGTTCTACATTTTCGACCATACAAAGCTTCATACGATGCTATTTTAATGCTCAGTTGATAATTGTTGTTGTATGCAAATTCAACCAACAGTAGAAATCTCTCCCAATTACCTTCGTACTCTAAAACACAACATCGAAGCATATCTTTGAGTATTTAAATTACTCGCTCAGACTGACCATTGGTCTATGGATGAAATGATGTATTAAAATGCAATCAAGTACCTAGAGCTTCATGTAACTTGCTCCAGAATCGAGATAACAAAAATTGGCACACCATGCAGTCTAACTATCTCAGAAACATACAACTTTGCCAATCTCTCAAGTGAAAAATCCATACGCACTAGAATGAAATGCGCAGATTTCATCAATCGATCTACAATGACCCACACAACATCTTTCTTTCTTAGAGATAGAGGCAATCTTGATACAAAATCAATGGCAATCTTGATACAAAATCAATTGTAATACGTTCCCATTTTCACTCTGGAATCATTACAGGTTGTAGCAAACTAGAAGGTACTTGATGCTCAACTTTAACTTACTGATAAACTAAGCATTTTGATACGAATTCTGGAATCTCTCATTTCATAATTGGCCACCAGTTTATCTTTTTCAAATTTTTGTAAATTTTATTACTACCAAGATGAATTGACAAGTTACTACTATGAGCTTCCTACAAAGTCTTCTGAATGAGATCAGAATTTCTCGGAACACAAATTCTGTCTTTGAAGTACAAACTGTTGTCTAAACCAACATGAAAATCTAAATCGGGTGTCGACTCAATCTGTTTTCATTTAGTGATCAATTCAGCATCACTTTTCTAAGCCTCATATATCTGTTGTAAAAACATCAGTCTAGCATTTAATTCAACTAAAATTGATCCATCATCAATCAATGTCAACCGTGTATTCAATGCTTGTAAAGAAAATAAAGGTTTTTTACTAAAAGCATCAATAACCACATTAGCTTTTCCCAGATGATAATCAATGATCAAGTCATAATATTTCAATAACTCTAGCCATCTACACTGTCTTAAATTTAAATATTTCTGTGACATCAAATACTTTAGGCTTTTATGATCCGTGAAGATGTGACATTTTTCTCCTTACAAATGGTGTTGTCAAATCTTTAAAGTTAAAACAATAGCTGCAAGCTCTAAATTGTGAGTCGAATAACTTTTTTCATATGATTTCAACTGTCGATAAGCATACACTATCAATTTGTCCTCTTGCATTAAAACATAGCCTAAACCATTCAATGAAGCATCACTATAAATCACAAATTATTTACCAGACTCTAGCTGAACCAACACAAATGCCTCAGTTAACAATTCTTTCAACTTATTAAAACTTTGTTGACACTTTTCAAACCATTCAAACTTAACATCTTTTTGCAATAGTTTCATCAACGGTGTAGTAATATAGAAAAACCCTTGACAAATCTTCTATAATATCAGGCTAAACCCAGAAAAATTTTGACTTCTGACATATTTCTTAAAGGTTTCCTGTCCACCACAGCTAAGATTTTACTCGGACCAACTCTAATACCATCTACTGATACACATGTCCCAAAAATCCGACTTCTCAGAGCTAGAACTCACATTTGTTGAACTTAGTGAATAATTATTTTTCGCGAAAGTTTGCAAAACAATTCTCAAATGTTAGGCATGCTATGTCTCATCTCGTGAATAGATCATAATGTCGTCAATAAACACAACAAAAAATTTGTCTAAGTACGGTCTAAAAATTCTATTCATCAAGTCTATAAACACAACAGACACATTAGTCAATCCAAATGGCATCAAAAGAAACTCATAATGTTTGTACCTGGTTCTAAACGTAGTTTTTGGCACGTCAGTCTTTAACTCGTAACTGACGATAACTAGAATGAAGATTGATCTTTGAGAATATCGTCACACCTTTCAACAGGTCAAACAAATCATTGATACGTGGCAATGGATACTTGTTCTTGATCATGACTTTGTTGAGCTGTCGATAACCGATACATAGTCACATTGACCTGTCCTTTTTCTTAACAAACAACATAGGCGCACCTCAAGGAGAAAAGTTGGGCCCAACAAAACCCTTATCTGTTAACTCTTGCAACTGTGCTTTCAACTCTTTTAATTCTGTAAGTGTCATTATATATGGAGCTATCGATATCAAAGATATTCTCAGCATCAATTCAATAGCAAACTCAACCTTTCTAATTGGTAGTAACCCTGGTATTTCCTCTAAAAATACATCTGTGAACTCACATACAATCGGAATCGATTCTAACTTCAATTTAGAAACTCTGGAATCAAATATGTAACACCCCAAACCCAGCCTGAACATTATGGTTGAATCTAGCGATGTCAATTTGAAGTGTTTTTCGTAAAGCGTGAAATCATTGAAAAGCCCAATGTTTTATTTAGCCTCTTTGTGTGAACTAGAAAATGATTTTAAAATTTGTGTCAGTATCAAAAAGTATGCACTTTAAAACTTAGTAATTCAAAAATCTCGTTTATCGCAGAAGCTTTTGAAGTAGTTTTGTATATTCGTGGTATTTTGGTAAATCATGTATATCTTTTGAAAACCAGCATCCTACTACTACCAGATATATATCAAAAATAAATAAACTGAAAAAATTTAAAAACTTTATAGAGGCCTTATTACATAATTAAACCCAAAATAAAATCTTAATTATAATATTAAAAGAAACTTCATCGAGTGGCCACCTCTGTGTCCTCCGTCGCCTCGATCCGTCTAAGCCTAAGGATTTTTTGCACAATTAACAGATGGGTGAGTTTACAAAAACTCAGTGTATGAAATCCCATAAAAGCATACAATCAGAGTAAACACAATATGGGCTTAAGCCCTCAATTTCAGTTAGGGGCCTTAGCCCCTCTTTCAAGTAGCGATATGATGCAGGCGTGAGCCCATTCTGATGTCGATGGTAGTGCGGGCCTTAGCCCATTTCAATCTGATATACAAACACAGAATCCTACCCAAACCATCTGCTACACACCATCTCTGTACCAGCCCTACACACTATATGGGGATAAGATCGACCCACCCAACCCTACACACCAAGTCGTATCGGTTACGACACTAAAATAGTATTTGCAACAGAGTTGCCAGTAATAGGCTTATAGCCTTTCAGTATACTTCCTCCAAAAAATCATATATCCCACCCCATGCAATGCAACATGATATAAATGTACATATAGTAACAATGGCATGCTTAAACAGTCATACATCACATAAGGGTAAAACAGTCATCTTACCAAAAATAAGGGTCTAGATACACTTACCGGCCCAACAGTAGGTCCACAATTGTCTTGGATGACCCGTACAACCTTAATAGTCAATCGACGATAATGGGCCCACGGCCCATGTTGCGGGCCCATGTGGGCCCACACGCTCGTATGGCCCACATAGCCCAAATTGGCCTTAGTTGTGTGGTTTACACAACCTAGCCCAATAGTAACCACACTTTTATGTGATTGATTCCATGTAGGGCCCATAGGCCCATTGGGCCTACATGGCCAAGTATCATTTCGGCCCATGAAGACGCTCATGGCCATCTCGTTGACCATACGACCATGTTTTGTCACACGGCCTGCCACATGGGTGCCCACACGTTCGTGTGGTGTCGTCAACTGACTTTTTCGACTTTTCAGCCTTTGCAGTTTCACATCTAATGGTAGTGTTACACACACCTGTTATGGGGTTGTAACTGAAACACTTCCGAGATCAATGCACCTCTGATTAACAACAATCCCTCGTTAGCCTAAAACCATCGTTAATCCATACCACAATATCGAAAAGGATTCGTTCGATCTACTGTCACTTACTAAACCAACAATCGCAGATCCTTACTAACTTAACACCCACGTACCACTCCAAAACTTCGACCTTCATAAGAAACATTAGATCAATTCATAAGTATTTAAAGTCCAATAAAAACACATCTCATTTAAAGCGCTTACCCAAAAAGTGAATAAACCGCTTGTAATGAGAATAATGATTGGCCTGAACTTCTACAATAGAATCCACACTCCTAGCAAGATTAGATAGATCATAAGATGTTTAGACGAAAAGCATACATTCCACCCAAAAGAGAAAGAGAAGGGGAAAGCCGAAACTTGGCAGTAGAGCTAACAGAGATTCAGCTAGAAAAGTAATAATGAAGCGATCGTACTTACCCTTACCAATAACTCAAATGACTTTCGACAATAGTCAATCAAGGAGATTCAACCCAAGCAAGAAGAACAGAAAGATTTGAAAGAAGGAAGAAAAAATGTATTCGATCAATTGAGTTAGAGAGAAGAATGAGAGATTCAATCAAGACTAAGGCTAAAAATCGAAAAGGTCAGAGAGAGAAAAGAAAAGAGGTTATTCAGCTACAAAAGGTATCAAGGGAAAACAGTTGTTAGAGAGTAGAAGGAGAAGAACAGCAACCGAGATAGTCCCAAAATGAAAGTACCCGAAAGCACTAGCCAGAAGCAACTGATATCAAAAGACTTTCTAGCACAAATCGGCTTCAGAAAACAAAGAATGAGCAAATGGTGAAATCCTGAAATAAAATGAACAATTACCAATACATAGCCAAATTTTACCCTAAAAGAATTTCGTTCAGTCTTCCACACACTAAACACTTCCCTCAACATCCCTACACAACCGAAACACTAAGTTCTAGAGTTTAAACCCGGACAGACTCTTCTCCAAATTCGAACTTGCTTGATTTTTTCCTTAATTTCCTCCCATCCATCTCTTCAAATTCGGCTAACAACAACCCCTTTCAAATCTGTCAAACTCTTGGTGTTTCGGTCAAACACAACTTCCTCCCAAGGCCACCGGCAAAAATAATCTCCATTTGCACAAGTAGGGATTCAAACTTCAGAGCACTAGCACACTCCATATTGCCACTATCCACTAGACCAGCAGGCCCATTCTATCATGTTTTTACCAAAATAAACTTATAACCCTACTGGCTAAAGATAGGGGTTTTATCCTTAAAAAGCAAAATTTTGTGGAAGCCAAGGCTTGAACGCATGACTTCCCAGACACTTCCCAGAACACACAACCATTAAGCCAAACATGCGTTTGTGTCACTTTCTTGCACAACTAAATTTTTATGTGTAGTCTCCTAACTGCACCCACACTTAAGACCTAATACTTCTAGGACTAAACTTTGGGGGGTTACAAAATATATAGGTGAGATACGTTTCACAGTCTTTTCTAACATATTTCTATGTCATCATAGCTAAAATAACTTTAGATGTACCATCTAGTCTATCTGATTCAATTCGAAGTTTTTTACCGTTCTGACATTTTAACACAATATGCTTTCGTCTATAGTTCACAACAGCATCATGTAAAGTTAACTAGTCCATACCCAGAATTACATCAAACTTATCAAAGGGTAATAACATCAAATCAACCAGAAAGTTGCAACCTCGAATCATCAAAGGATAGTTTTTATAGACTTTATCGACTAACACATATTAACCTAAAAGGTTCATTACTTTAACCACAAACTCAGTAGACTCAAAATGTATTTTCTTATCTGACACTAAAGTTGTACATACATATGATGCATTGACATTGGGTCAATCAAAGCATTAACATTAGTATCAAAGATAGAAAATGTACCACTGATCACATAAGGCGCAAAAGCTTCCTCTCGAGCATGAATCGTATAAGCCCTAACTGGTGCTCGTGCCTAAGATCTCACAGCAGAATCTTTCATCCTACTACGACTGTTACTTGTATTTCAATGTTCTGAGGTGGTCTATCTCTTGCAATTGTGTTACTCGATCGCATGTTCTAAGCCTTTTCTTTATCGGACCTTTCAGGATAGTCTCAGAGATAATAATCATAGGAACCACATTTAAAACATGACCAATCTTTCAATCTACATTCACTAAAGTGTCGTCTATTACATTGCTGACATTCAGGCTTGTTATTTCTGACACTGCCAACGCTTGCTACAAACGTAGCCTGAGGTTTTGAGCTTGAATGTTGTTTTCCTCTATCTCTTCCAGAATAACCCATTGAAGCTGATGAATGAATATGAAGTTCTTTTGATTTCTTCAATGGAGATGAGAATGATTTTCCCATAGGTCACTTTCCTAAATCACGAGCCTCATAATCGAATTTTCTCTTTGTTTTGCTAAGTCCCTGGCCTTATGTGCTCTATCAACTAGAATCACGAATTCTTTTAGCTCAAGAATCCTGATCAACAACTTAATATCCTTATTTAGATCGTCTTCAAACTGTGTACACATGACAGCATCAAATGGTACACATTCCCGGGAATAATTACTAAATCGCACAAATTCCCTCTCGTACTCAACTACTAACATACGACCTTGTTTCAATTTAGGAAACTCTTTGCATTTCTTATCTAGGAACCTTTAACTCACATATTTCTTTCTAAACTCTGTTTGGAAGAATTCCCAATTCACCTGATCCCTCGGTGCAACTGCGATCAACGTATTCCACCATTGATATGCTGAGTCTTTCAATAAAGAAACAACACATTTCAAACATTCAATTGGAGTACATGATAATTCATCAAAAACTCTCATTGTGTTTTCTAACCAGAACTCAGCTCTCCCTGGATCATCTTTAGTTATACCTCAAAAATATTCCACCCCATATGTTTGGATTTTATCAACTAGAGGCTTACTCACTCGCATTGGTTCCAAACCCTGAGGAACTACAGGGACTGGTTGTGCAACACCCCTAACCCGTATCTGATGTCAGAACAGGGTTTCAGAGCATTACCAAAACTTTCAAAACATTTTACAAATATTTCATATAAATTTACTATTCATTTATTAAGATCATTCAAAACGTACCTTAATTGGACACTCGAGGCACAATACAAGCATTATAATCGAGTCAGGACTTAATTGAGAACTCTAAGAATTTTTCGTGACATTTCACAAATTTTTGAAAGTTGCAGGGCTCACACGCTCATGTGGTCAAGCCGCGTACTACACACGCCCGTGTCCTTAACCCGTGTAACTATCTGACTTTTAAGGCATGAAGAAATTGAAGTCACATGGCCAATTACATGCCCATGTGCTAGGCCATGTGGCGAATTTAATTTTCGAAATTTAGGTGCAGTTTTCACACGGCTGTGTAACACGCCTTTGTCCAAGGCCGTGTAAACCACACAACTGAGACACACGCTAGTGTCTCTACTCATGTGCCAAATTCTGAGCATTCTGTTTCTCAAAATTAAGGTGCAGGGGACACACGACCTAACCACATGCCCATGTTACCAGGCTGTGTGTCACACACGATCTAGACACACGCCCGTGTATCTGCTCGTATGGACAAAATGAAGCCATTCCTAGCTTCATTTCTCACCCAAAATTTCACCCAAGACCTGCACTTGAAACACACAACCAATACCAGCCACTCCAAGCATTCAATTTAAACAAACTTCTTCATTCAACAAGGCATATCATTGCAGGCATAAGTGGTTACAAACTTACCTTGGATTAACTTAGGCAATAACAACCTTTGATAACATATACTCAACTTAACACATGTGTATATATATATATATATCAAAATAACCTACTTAATCATACCAAAATAAGCCATTACTAGCCATTCCAATGACTAGGTTACAAAACATCATTATCAAGCTACCAATGGTCAAGTTGTCCTATACATGCCATTATACCAAAATAATTTTACTAAGTATACCCAAAATGACTAGTTGATAGTGTGACGATGCTCCAATGATCTTCCAACCTTCGCAAGCCTCTAAGCACTATAAAATAGGGAAAATAAAATAGAGTAAGCATTACATGCTTAGTAAGTTCGTATAATGGAAACTAAACTTACCAATCCCGTTATTTAAATCTAAGCATACAAAATCATGTTTTCCATCCATTAGCAATATTGCCTAAACACATGCATTCAATAAAACATGTTAGTCACCAAAAATCCTCATAACAATCAAGTAAACATAGATGAGCTCATCATGCAATATTTCTTTTCAAGCCATCATCATTTCATCTTATAATTCACATACCATGTCAAGAGTTTTACGTCGTTGAATCATTGAAATTCTGATGGATGCTCAAGTAGTACACTCGAGGTGTACGATTCAATAATCCATCAATTTCTTTTTCGATGGTACCCATTAGGGTACTTAATCAATGATCACACTCTCGAGTCACATATCATATAATAGGATTACCAGTACAGGCTAAATCCTTTATATAACATATGATTAAAAAGTCCAATTAGGATTACTGGTCCAAGCTAAACCCTAATCGTAATGTATACTCGAGAGGTATTATAATAGGATTAACCATCCGGGCTAAATCCTTTCTTTAACAAGGTCAATGAGATTACTCATCTGAGCTAAATCTTGTCTGCAACAAATGCACATCATTTGTTTCGAGAAAGCGCATATATTCATCAGAATTCAATATTCAATCGGAACTTAACCCATTTTCATCATTTCAAGCATGTATTCAATTTTTCTTTATTGCAATCAAATAATTCACATCAAATGATTATAATATTTCATACAATCACAACATTCAATTAAACATATTTACATGCCCGATTAAGTTACACGAACTTACCTCGATACTTGTTTGCGTTAGAAATCTACTAATCCGAAACATTTTCTTTTTCTCAATTTAAACTCGAATTAGTGTTGTCCGAATCTATATAAATGAATTTAACCATAAATTTCACACATTTCATTTTTAAATGGACTTAATCTATGTCCTAGGAAAAATTATCATTTTGCCCCTAACTTTTCCATAAATTCTGATTTCGTCCCTAAGCTCAGAAAATAAAATTGTGCAATTTTCTCCCTATTCCAAGCCTATCCAAAATCCCATTACAAGTTTTCCAGCACATGTATTCATAAAATTTCAGAATTTTTCTTCAATTTCACAAGTTTACATTTTAGTCCCTAAATCATGTTTCCATCAAAAAATCACTTTATAAATGTTGCTTATCTATCAACAGCATTTCATTTTCTACATAAATTTCTAATTTTTAGTATATACATCCTTGACCCATTTTCCAAACTTTGATAACTCTTCAAATTAATCCCTCAAATAGAGAGATTAAGTTATCCTAGTTTCAAAAATATCAAAATTACTAAAAATTGGACAAGAAAACTTACCCAATTAAGCCTTGAAAGTTTCCCCTCTCTCTCCTAGGGTTTCCATAGAATTTTAGGTTGAAGATGACAAAATAAGATGATATTTTCTTTTCATCTTTTAATTAATTAAGTGTTTAGCAATTTCCAATTTAGTTATTGCCCTTTTTCTATATTTCCATGGATGAGTCATCAAAAAAAATCTATATACTCCTTTAATGGTCTAACTACCATATAAGGACCTCTAGATTTGAATTTCATAACTATTTAATCGCTATAGCTACTAGAATTCAAGTTTCACTTTTTATGCAATTTAGTCCTTCTTGTAATTAAATACTTAATCGATAAAATTTTCGTATCAACATTTTCACATGACATGCCTATTATAATACGGACCATATAATGAAGTAAAAATAAACCTTATTTTGGGCTCAAATTTGTGGTCCTGAAACCACTGTTCCGATTTCACTAAAAAATGGGCTGCTACAATTCTCTCGCCTTAAGGATTTTCGTCCTCGAAAATCTTACCAGTAAAAATATGCAGGTATTGCTTTCTCATAGTATACTCCAGCTCCCAAGTAGCTTCTTCAACACCATGTCGTTGCCAAAGAACTTTTACTAAAGCTGCATTTTTATTTCTTAAATCTTTTATTTCTCGGGCTAAGATTTTGATTGGTTCTTCACCATATGTCATATCAGGCTGAACCTATACTTTTGTCGAAGAGATAACATGTGAAGGATCGGATCGATACCGTCATAGCATAGACACATGAAAAGCATTATGAATCCGATCAAGCTCTGGTGGTAAAATTAACTAATATGTAACCGGTCCAATTCTTTCTATAATCACATATGGTCTAATGAACCGTGGACTCAGTTTTCCTTTGCGTCCAAACTGGAGAAATTTCCTCCAAGGTGATACTTTCAAGAATACTTTTCGCCGACTTGAAATTCTATTTCTTTTTGTTTCAAATTAGCGTAGGACTTTTCACTATTAAAGGCTACTTTCAAACTGTCTCGGATTATTTTTAATTTTTCTTTGGTCTCTCGGGCCAAGTCAATTCCATGTAACTTTTTCTCACTGAGTTTTTTCCAATACAATGGAGTTTTACATTTACGACCATACAAGGCTTCATACGATGCCATTTTGATACTAGACTGATAATTGTTATTATAAGCAAATTCAACAGAAGGCAAATACTTTTCCCAGTTACCTTCAAACTCAAGTATATAACATCGAAGCATATCTTCCAAGTTTTGTATTACCGGCTCAGATTGACTATCTGTGTGGGGATGAAATGTAGTCCTAAAGTGTAACTGAGTATGTAACACCCCTAACCCGTAACCGTCATCGGATTAGGGTTACAAGGCATTACCAGACAGACAGAATAGTACAAATTTCATTTCATTTCATATGAATGTCCATGAGAACTAATACATACTTCAGAAAGGAGACGGAACTAAACCGAACACATTGTCCCTTTTCAAAACTCAGAAAATTCTTCCATTCTGTTGAGGTCACATGCCCGTGCAACCAGGCCGTGTGTCTCACACGAGCATCAGACACACCCTTGTGAACTAGTCATGCCAAAACAGAGCATGCATACTGACTTTCACCCACGGCCAACAGACACGCCCCTGTGCTGCAGCCGCGTGATACTTAGCTACCTACTGACTTTAGCCCATGGCCTCATGGCACGCCCGTGTGCTATGTCCGTGTGAAACTTAAGAGGTTACTCCTTTTCTTACATGGCCACAAGGCACGCCCGTGTCCCCTGACCGTGTGGCACAACGCAGGCTTGGTTTAAGCCAACTTGCCACCCCTTTAAGGATCATTCTTACAAGCACAATTTGATAACATTCATACCACAAATTTCCAGCCAATTCCATGCTCAAAATAACCAAATTATAATAGATTATAAAACATTACAAGCATAAACCATTTGGAATTACCAACCAAATACTAAACCATTATACAAACATATCATTTGCTAGCCAACTCACATGGCATAACATATATACATATTAAAACTTAAAACATAAACAATCTAGCCTATACATGCCATACTTAATAATATTTACACTTTCAAAAGTACCAAAATGAGTTTGATAGTGTGGTGACAATCCTCAACTATCCCCGAGCCTTCAGTAGCTACGATAACTATAAAACAGACAAAAATCACACAGAGTAAGCTACAAAGAGCTTAGTAAACCAAATACAATTAGTCTAATTGTTAAAGCATTTAAAGTAAAATCATTAGAAAGAATTCATCATCATTTCACATAAAAACTCATGAGCCTAACCATGCTCATTTGCTTGTATGCATATCATATTTCTTTTCCATGATTTCATATATACTCCACTTTCATTATTTTATAGAAACAGAATCTTACATATTCAAAAATTTAGTACAATACAAACGTACCTGCATAGATTATACATTTCATATATTCATTCTCATATTTCGTACGCTATCATTAGACTGTTTAGAAACGATACAGATACTTATAAAAAGTACAATGCCGACGTCCCGGACGTGGTCTTACATGTAATTCAATATCGATGCCTCTGTCCCAGACAAGGTCTTACATGAAATCAGAAACAATGTCGATGTCCCAGACATGGTCTTATACGTAAATCTCAATCGAGGTATGTGTTCCAGACACGGTCTTACATGATATATCAGATAGATGTCATTGTTCCTTTAGAAGCATACAGAGTTTTTCAGATACTAACATATTATCAGACTTACTCAAAAGATATTCATCAGGCTCTCAAAGCCGTCCAATACAAATTACAATTTATATATGTAAAACTTAGTCAATTTAACACATAATTGTAATTTAACTTATCTCGTATGAATCTCGGACGAAAACGAGTCGACTATTCAACTATCTTGGACTTCCCTCGATATAAGTTTGATTTTCTTTGTTCTTGATCTTAATCAACCAAACCAATGACCGAACCCTATGATGGTCTTCTTCTTTCTATTTCTCTGTATTTTCAGCAATACATGCATGAAATGGCTTCATTTTCATGTTTATTTTCATTTAATAACTTTAATAATCATTTTTCCATTTTGCCCTCGGCATATATCATCAAATTTTCAACCACTAATGTCCATATTTGTCTACCATTAAAACAAATGGTACATTTGACATGCAATGACCTTTATTTTAAAAGCCAAGCCAAATAGGTGCTTTAACATCTAGCACATAACTTTTGCACTTTAAACAATTAAATCCTTTTTCATAATTAAGCACAGAAACAGACAAATTAAATCACAGAAACTTCACAGATGTAAATTCACGTATCACAGACACAGAAAATAATATCAAAATATTTTTCAGACTCAGATTCGTGGTCCCGAAACCACTATCTGACTAGGGTCAAAATCGAACTGTTACAATTCTCCCCCTTAGGGATTTTCATCCCCGAAAATCTTACCGTTAAACAGATTCGGATATTGTTGTCTCATTGAATCTTGAGGCTCCCACGTAGCCTCTTCAGCACCGTGACGATGCCACATCACTTTAACTAAAGGAATTTTTTTATTTCATAACTCTTTAAGCTCACGGGCTAAAATATGGATCGACTTTTCTTCATAAGTCATATCATATTTAATCTCAATATCAGACGGTGAAATTACATGCAAGGGATCAGATCTGTATTGTCTAAGCATCGATACGTGAAACACATTATGAATCTTTCCTAACTCAGATGGTAGCGTCAATCTATAAGCAACCGACCCAACTCGTTCGATGATTTCATATGGTCCGATGAACCTCGGACTCAACTTGCCCTTTTTGCCAATTCGGAACAGTTTCTTCCAAGGAGATACTTTCAGAAACACTTTATCACCGATCTCAAATTCGATATCTTATCGTTTTAATCCGTATAAGATTTTTGACGATCAAAAGCAGCTTTCAGACTATTTTGGATTACTTTCACTTTCTATTCTGTTTCTTTTATCAGATCAATACCATAAATTTCATTCTCACTGAGCTCAGACTAGTATAACGGAGTTCTACACTTTCTACCGTATAAAGCTTCGTACGGTGCCATTTTGATGCTCGACTGAAAACTGTTATTATAAGCAAATTCAATCAAAGGTAGATATTATTCCCACGTACCTTCAAACTCAAGAATGCAACATCTCAACATATCCTCAAGTATCTGAATAATCAGCTCGGATTGACCATCCGTTTGCGGATAAAAAACAGTACTAAAATACAATTTCGTACCCAGAGCATCTTGCAATTTCTTTCAGATCGCAATATAAATCTCGGGTCTCTATCAGACACTATCGACAATGGCAAACCATGCAATCTCACAATATCAGAAATATACAACTCAGCTAGCTTATCAAGAAAATAATCAAACCAAAGAAATAAAATGAGCATTTCGTCAAATGATCAACTACAACCCAAATTGCGTCTTTCTTTCTCGAAGACAGGGATAAACCCAAAACAAAATCCATGGTCACTCAATCCCATTTCCACTTCAGAATCATAATCAGTTGTAATAAACTAGATGGCACTTGATGTTCAGCTTTAACTTGTTAACAGATTAAACATTTAGAAACAAACCCAGAGATATCCCTTTTCATTCCAGACCACCAATAATCTTGCTACAGATCATTATACATTTTTGTACTTCCCAGATGTATAGATAAATGACTACTGTGAGTTTCCCTCAGAATCATCCGAATTAACTCCGAGTTTCTCAGAACACAAAGTCTATTTTTGAACCTCAGACAGTCATCAACATCTATTCAGAATTCAGAATCAGAATCAAAATTACACTGAGTTCATTTAACCATAATCTCATTATCAATCTTCTGAGCTTCAATAATCTGCTGTAAGAACAAGGGTCTTGCTTTTAATTCAGCTAAAATTGAACCGTCATCAGACAGAACCAAACGAACATTCATTGCACAGAGAGCAAACAATGATTTCTGACTTAAGGCATCGGCAACCACATTTACTTTTCCCGGGTGATAATCAATCACAAGTTCGTAGTCTTTTAGCAATTTTAACCATCTTCTCTATTGCAGATTCAAATCTTTTTGCGTCATTAAATACTTCAGACTTTTATGATTAGAAAATACATGACATTTCTCACCAAACAAATAGTGATGCCAGATCTTCAAAGCAAACACAATAGCAGCTAACTCGAGGTCATAAGTCGTATAGTTCTTTTCATATGGCTTTAGTTGTCTCGAGGCATAAGCAACAACTTTTCCCTCTTGCATTAAAACAAAACCAAGTCCATTCAACGAAGCATCACTATAAACAACAAATTCTTTACCTGATTCAGGTTGTACCAAACTCGGAGCTTCAATCAATAAAACTTTCAACTAATCAAAGTTGTTCTGACACTTTTTAGACCACTCAAATTTCACATCTTTCTAAAGAAATTTTGTTAACGGAGTTGCTATCTCAGAGAAATCTTTTACAAATCTTCTATAATAACCAATAAGTCCCAGAAAACCACAGACTTCAGATACATTCCTTGGAGGCTTCCAATCCAGAGTAGCTAAAATTTTGCTTGGGATCAACTCTGATACCAGATGTTGATACAATATGACCTAAGAAACCAACTTCTCGTAACCAGAATTCACATTTATTGAACTTTGCATACAACTATTTATCTCACAGAGTTTGTAGCACTACTCTCAAATGCTTGGCATGTTTAGATTCATCATGTGAATAAATCAATATATCATCAATAAATACCACAACAAATTAATATAAATACGGTCTTAAAATTATATTCATCAAATCCATAAAGACAGTAGGTGCATTTGATAATCCAAAAGACAACTAAAAATTCATAATGCCTGTACCTCAATCTGAAAGCAGTTTTCGGAATGTCAAAGTCCTTTACCCACAACTGATAGTAACCCAATCTCAGATCTATATTGGAAAACACAGTAACACCTTTCAACTGATCGAATAAGTCATCAATTCTAGGTAGAGGGCATTTGTTCTTTATAGTCACTTTGTTAAGCTGACGGTAATCAATACACATTCTCATTGTGCCATCTTTCTTTTTCAAAAACAGAATAGGAGCACCCCATAGTGAAAAACTCAGTCTAGTAAATCCTCGATCGGTTAATTCTTGCAAGTGAGATTTCAATTCCTTTAATTCGGTTGGAGCCATTCTATATGGAGCTATTGAAATTAGAGTAGTACTAGGTACTAATTCAATGCCAAACTCGACTTCTCGAATCAAAGGCAAACCAGGTAGTTATTCAAGGAACAAATCAGAAAATTCGCAGACAACAGGCACTGATTCAATTTTCCTATCATCCACTTTCGAGTCTAACACATAAGCTAAGTAGGCTTCATAGCCTTTCTTCACAAATTTTCGTGCTTTCATTGTAGATATCACAGCTGGTAGTCCATTCAGATCACTAGACTCAATTCGAATTATCTCATCATTCTTACACCTTAAATCAATGACTTTTCGTTTGCAATTCACAATAGCATCGTGCAAAGTTAACCAGTCCATTCCCAGAATTTTATCAAATTCATTGAAAGGTAAAAGCATCAGATCAGCAGGAAAACAGATATCTCAAATCATTAACGGACAATTCTTGTAGACTTTACCAACTAGGACACTTTTGCCTAAGGGGTTCGATACTCTAACTACGAATTCAGTAGACTCTACAGACAAAGTCTTACTGTGCACTAAATTCATACAGATATAAGAATGCATTGATCTAGGGTCCATCAATGCAATCACAGAAGTATCATAAAGAGTAAAAGTACCAGTAATCCAATCTGGAGACGAGGCTTCCTCACGAGCTCGGATAGCATAGGCTCTAGTAGGTGCTCTGGCCTCATATCTACCAGCAGTATCCCTGGTAGCTCTTTGACCACCGCTAACATTTCCAATATTTCTGGAAGGTCAACCTCTAGCTGAGGTGTTGCTCGGTCTCGGATTCTGTACATTCTCTTGCTCAACAGGTTCAAAACAATCTCTTACAAAATGATCTAGAGATCCATATTGGAAACAGGCTCGGTCATTCAATCTATAATTTCTCTAATGTCTTTTACCATAGTGTTTACATTCAGGTCTCTTGGACCGGACATTCCCGATACTTGCAACAGATGTAACAGGAGCTCTGAAAGTCAAATGTGATCTAACTCGATCTCGGTTTGAATGTCTTACATCAGCCTTTGAATGGCTATGATCATCTCGAAATTTCTTTGACACAGATTGAAATGATCTACTCGAAGATCTCTTTCTAGCATATCTAGCTTCAGAATCAGCTTTTCTTTTCTCTTTACTTAATTCTTCAGCTTTACAAGCTCGCTCAACGAGCACTACTATTTCTTTAATCTCCAAAATCCCAACTAACAGACGGATATCTTCGTTTAGTCCATCTTCAAACCTTTTGCACATTATTGCTTCATTGGATACATATTCACGAGCATACTGGCTCAATCTCATAAATTCACGTTCGTATTCAGTAACAGACATACGACCTTGTTTAAGCTCAAAAAACTCTTTGCGTTTCTGATCAATGAATCTCTGACTGATATATTTCTTTTGGAATTCAGATTGGAAAAAATCCCACGTAACTCGTTCACTCGGAACCACAGATATTAAAGTTTTCCACCAATGGTACACCGTATTTCTCAGAAGAGAAACAGCGCATTTTATGCATTCATCAGGATTAAAAGACAACTCATCAAACACTTCTATTGTATTCTCTAACCAGAATTCAGCTCTTTCAGCATCATCATTCATTGTAGCTTGGAACTCTTCAGCCCCATACTTTCTAATCTTATCAACTGGTGGTCTACTCAACTGTACCAGATTTACTCGTGGCATATCAGGAGTTTGAGAAGGATTAATCGAGGGTGGAGGTTGTTGTACAGTCAGATTGGTTCTAATATACTGAGTGAACCAATCATTCATCATCTGATAGAAGGTTTGCTTAGCCTCACCATCACGGCTACTCATAGCCGGTCTAGAATCAGCTTACACCGTCCCTTGCGCGGGAGCAGTCGCATTGCTTTCAACATTGTCAGCTACAGCTCTATCGAGATTTGTTTTCTATATAAAAGCAGATTTCAATATCAGGAGTTATCATACTATCACAGATTCAGATATATAGCATGTATAGCTAGACTCACAAAGGCTATGGTAGTCCTAGAACTGACTAAACCATAGCTCTGATACCAATAAGATGTAACATCCCTAACCCGTAACTGTCATTGGATTAGGGTTACGAGGCATTACCAGACAGACAGAATAGTACAGATTTATATATATCATAAAACATGATTATACAACACAAACAATCATAAGCATTTCATTTCATATGAATGTCCACGAGAACTAAAGCATACTTCAGAAAAGAAACGAAACTAAACCGAACACATTGTCCCTTTTCACAACTCAAAAAATTCTTCCATTCTATTGAGGTCACACGTCGTACAACCAGGTCGTGTGTCTCACACGGGCATCAGACACACCAATGTGAACCAGCCATGCCAAAATAGAGCATGCATACTGACTTTCACCCACGGCCAACAGACACGCCCCTGTGCTGCAGCCGCGTGATACTTAGCTACCTACTAACTTTAGCCCACGGCCTCATGACACGCCTGTGTGCTATGTCCGTGTGAAACTTAAGAGGCTACTACTTTTTTTACACGGCCACAAGGCACGCCCGTGTCCCCTGACCGTGTGGCACAATGCAGGCTTGGTTTAAGCCAACTTGCCACCCCATTAAGGATTAAACCTACAAGCACAATTTAATAACATTCATACCACAAATTTCCAGCCAATTCCATGCTCAAAATAACTAAATTATAATAGATCATAAAACATTACAAGCATACACCATTTGGTATTACCAACCAAATACTAAACCATTGCACAAACATATCATTTGCTAGCCAACTCACATGGCATAGCATATCTACATATTAAAACTTAAAACATAAACATTCTAGCCTATACATGCCATACCTAATAATATTTACACTTTCAAAAAGTACCAAAATGAGTTTGATAGTGTGGTGACAATCCTCAACTATCCCCGAGCCTTCAGTAGCTACGATAACTGTAAAACAGACAGAAATCACATAGAGTAAGCTACAAAGAGCTTAATAAACCAAATACAATTAGTCTAATTTTTAAAGCATTTAAAGTAAAGTTATTAGCAAGAATTCATCATCATTTCACATAATAACTCATGAGCCTAACCATGTTCATTTGCTTGTATGCATATCATATTTCTTTTCCATGATTTCATACATACTCCGCATTCATTATTTTACAGAAATAGAATCTTACATATTCAAAAATTTAGTACGATACAAACGTACCTGCATAGATTATACATTTCATATATTCATTCTCATATTTCATACGCTATCATTAGACTGTTCAGAAATGATACAGATACTTATAAAAAGTACAATGCCGACGTCCCGGACGTGGTCCTATATGTAATTCAATATCGATGCCTCTATCCCAGACAGGGTCTTACACGAAATCAGATCGATGCTGATGTCCCAGACATGGTCTTATATGTAAATCTCAATTGAGGCCTGTGTCCCAGACACGGTCTTACACGATATAATAGATAGATGTCAACGTTCTTTTAGAAGCATACAGAGTTTTTCAAATACTAACATATTATCAGACTTTACTCAAAAGATATTCATCAGGCTCTCAAGGCCGTCCAATACAGATTACAATTTATATATGTAAATTTTTTTCAATTTAACACATAATTGTAATTTGACTTACCTCGTACGAATCTCGAACAGAAACGAGTCGACTATTCAACTATTTTGGACTTCCCTCGATCTATGTCCGATTTTCTTTATTCTTGATCTTAATCAACCAAATAAATGACCGAACCCTAGGATGGTCTTCTTCTTTCTATTTCTTTGTATTTTCGACAATACATGCATGAAATGGATTCATTTTCATGTTTATTTTCATTTAATAACTTAAATAATCATTTTCCCATTTTTCCCTTAGCATATATCATCAAATTTTCAACCACTAATATCCATATTTTTCTACCATTAAAACAAATAGTACATTTGACATGCAAGGACCTTTATTTTAAAAGCCAACCCAAATAGGTGCTTTAACATCTAGCACATAACTTGTGCACTTTAAACAATTAAATCACATTTCACAATTAAGCACAGAAATAGACAAATTAAATCACAGAAACTTCATAGATGTAAATTCACACATCACAGGCACAGAAAATAATATCAAAATATTTTTTGGACTATGATTCGTGGTTCCAAAACCACTATTCTGACTAGGGTCAAAATTGGACTGTTACAGAGTACCCAGAACTTCTTGCAATTTGCTCCAGAATCGAGATGTAAACCGAGGATCTCTATCTGAAATAATGGAGATAGGCACTCCATGCAATCTGATAATCTCAGAAATATATAATTCAGCCAATCTATCCAATGAATAAACCATATGTACCGAAATAAAGTGTGCAAACTTTCTCAACCGATCAACAATTACCCAAATGACATCTTTCTTCCTTGGAGACAGAGCTAATCTCGTTACAAAGTCCATAGTAATTCTTTCACATTTCCATTATGGTATCGTAACCGGCTGTAGTATTCCAGAAGGCAATTGATGTTCAGCTTTTACTTGTTGACATATCAAACACTGAGATACGAACTCAGAAATATCTTGTTTCATTCCCAGCCACTAGTACATCTTTTTCAAATCATTATACATTTTATTACTACTAGGATGAATAGACATGTTACCATTGTGAGCTTCATTCAAAATCTTCTATATTAGTTCTGAACTCTTCAGTACACATACTCTGCCTCTGAATAACAAACAACCATCAGTCCCGATCTAAAATTCTGAGTCAGAAGTCGATTCACTTTGTACCTGTTTTGCTTGCAACTTACTATCATTTTTCTGAGCTTCAGAGATCTGTTGCAAAAATATTGGTCTAGCTTTTAACTCAGCTATGATTGAACCATCATCAAACAGCAACAATCAGGTGTTCATTGCTCGCAAAGTATATAGAGATTTTCTGCTCAAAGCATCTACTACTACATTGGCTTTTCCCAGATGGTAGTCAATAACAAGATCATAATCTTTCAATAACTCAAGCCACCTATGCTGTCTCAAATTCAAATCTTTCTGTGACATCAAATATTTCAGACTTTTATGATTAGTGAATATGTGACATTTTTCACCAAATAAGTAATGTCGCCAGATTTTCAATACAAACACAATGGCTGCCAATTCAAGGTCATGTGTCGGGTAGTTCTTTTCATGTGGCTTTAGCTGTCGTGAAGCATAGGCTACTATTTTCCATCTTGCATCAAAACACAGCTTAAACCATTCAATGACTCATCACTATAAACTGTAAATTCCTTACCCAATTCTGGATGAACTATGTGATAGCCCTAAATTGACCCTAGTCGGAAAGTGGTTTCGGGACCACGAAACCGAGTCTTATAAATAATTAAAGGTTATATTATGTGTTTATGATGTGCGTAAATGCTTGTGTGATAGTTCCATACTTTAATTTGGTCAGTGTATGTGAAATTTATTAGTAGGGACTTATGTGAGACAATTTAGAAATATGCTAGGCAAGTGTTAAAGAGGCCTATTAATATATGTGGGAAAGTGCTTGTCCTTGCATGTCAAATTAGCCAAATTAAAGCATAGTGGCCGGCCATGCTATGGGTGGAAACATGTCACAAACATGTTATGTTAGTGATGTATGTTAGGAAAAATAAAATAAGGAGCATGGTAATAAAGTAATGAAAGGGAATATGATGAAAACAAAGAAAAAAAAAGTGTCCATCCTTCTTCATTTCTTTTGGCCGAAAGTTCTAAGGAAGAAGGAAGGAGCTCTTGCTTCATGTTTGGCTTGGAAGAGGATTAGGAGGAGGTTCGGCCATACTTGTGTCTAGGATAAGGTATGTTTGATGTTGTGCCATGAGACTCATGCATGTTTTTAGTTGTTAGCTTGAGTTCTAACTAGCCCATGGTTCAAATCTTTGCTATGTCATGGAGATGATATTCGGCTAAGGTGGATTGGTGTTGATGTCATTTCCATGCTAAAAGTGAAGCTTTGTAATGATGCATGTGATAGTGGATTGATGACTCTTGAATCTTCTTTTTAGCATTTTTGAGTGAGACATTAAGTACTTTGTTTAACCATGACCAAAATTGAAATGGTATGGTGTTGTGATGCATTCGGCCATGGTAGGAAGTAGAAGAGAAATGTGGTTGTTGTTCACGTTATTTAGATGAGAAATGGTAGTAAGGTGAAGTGCAAATGTTAGTGTTTGATTTACTAGTGTGTATATGTGTATTAGCAGAGTTTTGAATTTGAAACAAAATGGTATGTAGTCAATACAAGTAACCATATTTGTAGGAAGTATTAAGCATATACTCGGCCTCAACCTAGACATGTATATTCGGCCACATGAGATAGGTTGGTGTTGCATGTGCTTTCGGTTAGAGGCAAGCATATTGATGCTTTTATCTTGGCTTAGATAATCGGCTAAAAGAGAGTGTGGGCTAAAATGTTGAGTTTGATTCATGATTTCCATATATATATGTGACTTTAATGCCTAATGTATATATGGGCTAAGTACCTTGAGGTTCTCTTTTGATGTTCAAATGAATTGTGTTAAATTGCTTAATGTGATTAAAATGCACATGACCATTGTGTATTTGAGCTAAAAGGTGGCCATATGACCTATCAAGCTCCTTGTCATATTCGCCATAAGCTAGCATAATGAGACTTTAATAAGTTAAATTTGTTTGAATTAGCTCAAGAGCTTAGAGGACCACAGTTGGATAAGGGAAAGGAAAAAGTTATCGAATAGCCGCAAAAGCGTTCGACCACATCCGAGGTAAGTTTTGAGTAATGGAACTTAGATTATGATTTGATTAGATCATGTTTTAAGCAAATCAAAATCATGCTCTTTGTATGTGGCTATTGAGCGAAAATGATTATGCTCGATAAGCGACTTGTGATTGAATCCTAGTTATGAAAATGAAATATAGATGTGTCATGATTTATTGATATGTGTATGGATATTCGGATGATAACCGGGCTAAGTCCCGAAGGCATTTGTGCGAGTTACCAAATCCGGGCTAAGTTCCGAAGGCATTTGTGCGAGTTACTAATTCCGGGCTAAGTCCCGAAGGCATTTGTGCGAGTTACCAAATCCGGGCTAAGTCCCGAAGGCATTGGTGCGAGTTACTATAACCGGGCTATGTTCCGAAGGCATTTGAGCGAGTAGCTATCCGGTTTAATTCCGAAGGTACGTGATTTGGGAATGAGCGATCTTGCTGTAATAATTTCAATTAATATGCTCGTAAAATCCCAACAATGAGGTATGTTTCGTATGTGCATTGGAATAGTTGATTTCTTTCGAATATTATTCGCTCGATCGAGTAATGAGCTTAGGCCTTTGACTAAGATGATCCCTTATGTATGAATATAGGGGTTGGAATGTGAAGTAGGAATGATTTGAGAATATGTATATATGGAATTATCTGTTTAGTTATATGAATGCCATACTTCAATTGTGCTTAATTTCATTGCTCAAAACTTACTAAGCATTAAATGCTTACTCCGTTCTATAATTTCATTTTATAGATTTTGGTTCGTCAGCTATCGGACTCGGGATTATTGAAGTCGAAGTCTCCCACACTATCAAAGCCCCTTTTGGTACACTTTTGGTTGAACTTTGAAATGGCATGTATAGGACTACCCATTTTGTTGTTGGTCATGGACCCTTTGGTTTTGTATAAATTTGGATAGCCATGCGAAAATGGCTTATATACACTTTGAGCTTAATATTATAATCATCTTGTATGATGTTCATTAAGAGGTATGGAAATTTTTGGGAACGATTAGCCATTGGAATGGTTAATCATGATCATATTTTGTGCTATATATGCTAAAGGGCTAGTTGAATCATGGAAACTATGTAATAGGTAAAGTTTACCCTAAAGGCGATCTTTGGCAGCGATAGTGATGTGGATGTGAAAATCACTAAAAATAATAGGAATGGAATTAAATAGTAAATAAATTATTTAATCGAACCTTGATGAATCTATTTTCATAGGAAAGTAACGGAATGGTCATATGAACAGTATATTATGAGATGTTAAAGTTTTCGTGAAACAGGGCCAGAACGGTTTCTGGATTCCCTGTTCCGATTTTGGAAATTCATTATAAATTATCCAGAGATAATTAGAAGTCATTCATTATATGTATAGATTCCTTGTTGAGTCTAGTTTCATTAGAAACAAACGGTATCAGTATTGAAGCCCTGTACAGCGAGATATCCAAGTCGTAATGCGCAAAGGTCAGTATAGTCGAACCCTGAAACAGGGGGGAATTTAACTAATAAACTGTACTAATTGGCTCAACCAAAAATTCTAGAAAAAAAATTTGTAGATGAACATATGAGTATAGTTTCAGGAAAAATTTACGAAACTGGTTTTCGAGTTTTGAAACTCAAGATATGATTTTTAAGGAAACAGTGATGTAGTAACCAGCTTGTCTGGAAAATTTTCAAATGGACTGTGAAAATAAATGTATTATGTCTGTTAGCACCTCGTGTTCGACTCCGGCAACAGTCTCGGGTACGGGTGTTACAAACTAACACTGGTGCTTCTGTCAATAAAGCTTTTAATCTATCAAAACGCTGATGGCATTTATCAGTCCACTCAAACTTTACATCTTTCTATAGAAAACGAGTCATCAGAGAAGCTATCATTGAAAATTTTTTTACAAATCTCCGATAATAACCAGCTAGTCCTAGAAAACTTCGGACTTCAGACATATTCTTCAGTGGCTTCTAATTAACAATGGCTGAAATTTTATTCAGTTCTACTCTGACACCTTCAGCAGATACTATATTCCCAAGAAAACTAACTTCCAGTAGCCAAAATTCACGTTTACTGAATTTGGCGTATAGTTGTTTCTCTCGCAAAGTTTGCAACATTATTCTCAAATGCTCAGCATGTTCATTTTCATTCCGAGAGTAAACCAAAATATCATCTATAAATACCAACACAAACTTGTCTAAATACAGGCTGAAAATTCTATTCATCAAATCCATAAACACTGTAAGTACATTTTTCAAGCCAAATGGCATCACAAGAAACTCATTGTGTCCATACCTGGTTCTAAAAGCTTTTTTTGGTACATCTGATTCTTTTACCCTAGTTGATAGTAACCAAAACGGAGATCAATCTTTGAAAATACAGTGACACATTTTAACTAGTCAAACAAGTCATCGATGCAAGGCAAAGGATACTTGTTCTTTATTGTAACATTGTTGAGCTGTCTGTAATTAATGCACAGCTTTAACGTTCCATCCTTCTTCTTTACAAATAGAGCCGGCGCACCCTAAGGTGAGAAACTAGGTCGAGCAAAACCTCTGTCAATCAATTCTTTCAATTGTACTTTCAGCTCTTTCAATTCAGTTGTAGCCATTCTGTAAGGTGCTATAGATATAGGTGTTGTACCCGGAACAAGATCTATAGAGAATTCCACTTCTCTATCCAGTTGTAAACCAGGTAATTCTTCTAGGAATACATCAGAAAATTCACATACAATCGGCACTGACTGAATCTTTAACTCGGATACTTTAATATCCAACACATATGCGAGATAAGCGTCATAACCTTTTCTGACATATTTCTGAGCTGACATTGCTAAAATCACATTAGGTAATCCATCTAGTTTTTTAGATTCAACATGAAGTAATTCACCATTCTCACATTTCAATACAATATATTTCTATTTACAGTTCACCACTGCATCATATTGGTTACCATCTAGTTTTTTAGATTCAACATGAAGTAATTCACCATTCTTACATTTCAATACAATATATTTCTATTTACAGTTCACCACTGCATCATATTGGGTTAACCAATCCATCCCCAATATCACATAAAATTCATCAAATGGTAATAACATTAAGTCAGCCGAAAAGCAATAACCTTTTACCATCAACGGACAATTTTTACAAACTTTATCTACCATAACACACTGGCCTAGGGGGTTCTAAACTTTAACCACAAATTTAGTGAATTCAACAAGTAAATTTTAAACAGACACTAGGTTCGTGCATATGTATAAATGTGTCAAACTAGGATCAATCAATGCAGTAATATCAGTATCAAGTAAAGAAAATGTACCAATAATGACGTCTGGCGCAGAGGGATCTTCTCTAGCACGAATAGAATATGTCCTTGAAGGTGCTCGTGCCTCTGATCTAACTGTTTTATCCTTGGCAGTACCTCGACTACCACCAATGTTGCTGGGATGGCGAGGTGGTCTACCCCTCGAGATAGGATTACTCGGCTTTGGAGCTGCTTCTATCTCTTTTTCAACTCTTTCTAGACAATGTCTAAGAAAATTCTCAAGTGAACCACATCCAAAACAAGCTCCACTTCTAGACCGACATTCCCCATGATGAAATTTGTTACAATGTTTACATTTCAGTTATAGGCTACCAACACTACCCACACTGGTCAAAGATGGAGATAAAGACCTCGGGCTAGAACGTTGAAAGCCCTGCTCTCTTCCAAAACATCTCGTAGAGGTGGTAACACGATTATAATACTTCTTTAATTTCTTAGTAGCAAATGATTGTGACTTACTCATAGTTCTTTTTCCAGAAACCTGAGCCTCTCTTTCAACTTGTTTCTTTTCCTTACTCAAATCCTCAACTTTGTGTGCTCGACCAGCTAACATTAAAAATTCCCTTATTTCGAGAATTCCAATCAATAATTTGATATCCTCATTTAAACCCTCTTCAAAGTGTTTACACATCTCAGCCTAGGTTAGAACCCATTTTCTAGCATACTTACTCAGTCGAACAAATTCTCGTTCATATTCAGACATAGTCATATTTCCTTGTTTGAGCTCTAGAAATTCTTTATTTTTCTAATCCATAAATCTCTAACTCACATACTTCTTCCTAAATTCAGCTTGGAAGAATACCCATGTAACATTCTTCCTCGGTACCACTAAAGTTATGGTATTCCACCAATGATAAGCTATATCTTTCAGTAGAGATACTGAACATTTTAAACATTCAGCAGGAATACAAATCAAAAACTCGGATAGTATTCTCTAATAAAAACTTAGCCCTTTTCGGATCATCATCTGCGGTAGCTCTAAATTCTTCTGCCCCATGTTTGCAGATTTTATCTATCGGAGGCTTACCAATTCTAACAGGTTTAGCACCCTGTGGTACCTCAGGAATTGGTTGGGGAGCAAGTGGAGGAGGTCGTTATGCAGCAGGGTTTGTTCTCAAATACTATGTAAACCATTAATTCATCATTTGAAAGAAAACTTGTTTTGCCTCCTCACTTCAGCCATCAAACATGGGCCTTTCACTACCAAACGCAGACACAACTCTTTGAACTGAAGCTGAAGCATTGCTCTCAGCTTCTTCGGATTCAGCTCTAGCTCGGTTGGATGACATTACTATATGAAAAACACATTTAAAATGATCAAGAGTCATCACACTATCACAATTTATATAATGGCATGTATAGCTAAACTTGTGTTTCCTACGTCAAATTCGAGAATCGGCTAAACCTTAGATCTGATACGATTAAATATAACACCCTTAACCTGTATCCGATGTCAAAACAGGGTTTCAGAGCATTACCAAAACTTTTAAAACATTTTACAAATATTTCTTATAAATTTACTATTTATTTGTCGAGATCATTCAAAACATCCCTTAATTGGACTCTTGAGGCTCAATACGAGCATTATAATCGAGTCGGGACTCAATCGAGAACTCTAAGAATTTTTCACGGTATTTCAAAAATTTTCCAAAATTGTAAGGCTCACACGCCTATGTGGCCAAGCCGTGTACTACACATGCCCGTGTCCCTATCCCCTGTAACTCTCTAACTTTTAAGGCATGAAGAAATTGAAATTACACAGCCAAGTCAGATGCCCATGTCCTAAGCCGTGTGCCAAATTTACTTTTCAAACTTTAGGTGCAGTTTTTACACGACCGTGTAACACACCCGTGTCTAAGGCCGTGTCAACCACACAGCTGAGACACACACTCCTGTCTTTGCCCGGTGTGCCCAATTCTGAGCATTCTATTTCTCAAAATTAAGGTGCAGGGGACATACGGCCTAACCACATGCCCATGTTACTAGGCTGTGTATCACACACGGTCTAGACACACACCTGTGTGTCTACCCGTGTGGACAAAATGAAGCCATTCCTAGCTTCATTTCTCACCCAAGACCTGCACTTGAAACAGACAACCAATACCAGCCATTCCAAGCATTCAAATTAAACAAACTTCTTCATTCAACAAGGCATAACATTGCATGCATAGGTGGTTATAAGTTACCTTAGATTAACTTAGGCAATAATAACCTTTGATAACATATACTCAACTTAACGCATGTGTATATGTATATATCAAAATAACCTACTTAATCATACCAAAATAAGCCATTACTAGCCATTCCAATGGCTAGGTTACAAAAACATCATTATCAAGCTACCAATGGTCAAGTTGTCCTATACATGCCATTATACCAAAATAATTTTACTAAGTATACCCAAAATGACTAGTTGATAGTGTGACGATGCTCTAATGATCTTCCAACCTTCGCGAGCCTCTAAGCACTATAAAATAGGGAAAAAAATAGAGTAAGCATTACATGCTTAGTAAGTTCGTATAACAGAAATTAAACTTACCAATCTCATTATTTAAATCTAAGCATACAAAATCATGTTTTCCATTCATTAACAATATTGCTTAAACACATGCATTCAATTAAACATGTTAGTCACCAAAAATCATCATAACAATCAAGTAAACATAAATGAGCTCATCATGCAATATTTCTTTTCAAGTCATTATCATTTCATCTTATAATTCTCATACCATGTTAAGAGTTTTATGTCCGTTGAATCATTGAAATTCCAATGGATGCTCAAGTAGTACACTCGAGGTGTACTATTCAATAATACATCAATTTCTTTTTTGATGGTACCCATTAGGGTACTTAATCAAGAAACACACTCTCGAGCCACATATCATATAACAGGATTACCAGTCCAGGCTAAATCCTTTATATAACGTAGGCTTAAAGAGTTCAATTAGGATTATCAGTCCAGGATAAACCCTAATCATAACGTATACTTGAGAGGTATTATAATAGGATTACTCGTCCAGGCTAAATCATTTCTTTAACAAGGTCAATGGGATTACTCCTCCGAGCTAAATCTCAACCGCAACAAATACAGGACCTCATTCGTTTCGCTAAAGCATATATATTCATAGGAATTCAATATCCAATCGAGGCTTAACCCTTTTTCGTCATTTCAAGCATGTATTCAATTTTTCTTTATAGCAATCAAATAATTCACATCAAATGATAACATTCAATTAAACATATTTACATGTCCGATTAAGTTACACGAACTTACCTCGATGCTTGTTTGCGTTAGAAATCTACTAATCCAAAACCTTTTCTTTTCCTCGATTAACCTAGAATTAGTGTTGTTCGAATCTATATAAATGAATTTAACCATAAATTTCACACATTTCATTTTTAAATGGACTTAATCTACGTCCTAGGTAAAATTACCATTTTTTCCTTTAACTTTTCCATAAATTTCGATTTCGTTCCTAGGCTCGGAAAGTGAAACTTGTACAATTTACTCCTTATTCCAAGCCTATCCAAAATCCCATTACAAATTTTCCAGCACATGCATTCATAAAATTTCAAAATTTTTCTTCAATTTCACAAGTTTACATTTTAGTCCCTAAATCATGTTTCCATTAAAAAATCACTTCGTAAATGTTGTTTATCTATCAACAACCTTTCATTTTCTACCATAAATTTCTAATTTTCAGCATATATCATTGACTCATTTTCCAAACTTCGATAACTCTTCAAATTAATCCCTCAAATAGAGAGCTTAAGTTATCTCGATTTCAAAAATATCAAAATTACTAAAAATGGGACAAGAACACTTACCCAATTAAGCTTTGAAAGTTTCCCCTCTCTCTCCTAGGGTTTTCATTGAATTTTAGGTTGAATATGACAAAAGTAAGATGATATTTTCTTTTCATCTTTTAATTAATTAAGTGTTTAGCAATATCCAATTTAGTCCTTGCCCTTTTTCTATATTTCCATGGATGAGTTATCAAAAAAAAATCTGCATACTCCTTTAATGGTCTAATTACCATATAAGGACCTCTACATTTGAATTCCATAGCTATTTAATCCTAATAGCTACTAGAATTCAACTTTCACATTTTATGCGATTTAGTCATTCTTGTAATTAAACACTTAATCGATAAAATTTTTGTATCAACATTTTCACACGACATGCCTACTATAATACGGACCATATAATGAAATAAAATAAACCTTATTTTTGAATCGAATTTGTGGTCCCGAAACCACTATTCTGATTTCACTAAAAATAGGCTATTACAAGTTGGGGTATGGATAGGGCTGGAGGTTGTTGAGCCATAGGATATGTTCTCACAAACTTAGTAAACCATTCAGACATCATTTGGAAGAAGACTTCTTTAACTTCTCCTCCCCAGCCCTCAGATACGAACTTGCTGCCACTAGAAGCTACCCAGTGAAAAGAGGCTTGCGCAGTACTTTCTCCTTCGTCAGAATCGACTCAGTTGGATGACATTTTATCTATATGAAAACATAGATCAGTTTGAGTTAGGAGTTATCACACTATCATGGGTTATATAATGATATATATTTCTAGACTCTATACATGCTGCGTTTAGTTCAAGAACCAACTAAATCGTAGCTCTGATACCACTAAATGTAACACCCCTAACCTGTATCCATCGTCCAATAAATTCCATACATTATCATAATCATATCATGAACCAATTATTCACATACATATATCCCCTAAATTGAGCCCTCGAGGCCCTAGAAATAACTTAGAAATAATTCAAGACTAAATTAAAAATATTTAGAAAGTTTAGGAAAAATGTACAAAAAATTAGATATAGGGGGTCTCATGGTAGTGTGGTCAAGCCATGTGCCTCACACAACTAAGACACACGCCTATGTCTCAGGTCATGTAACCTTTGAACCAGGGACACACAACCATGTCCCAGCCCATGTCCTCACCTGGGTAATTCTTTGAATAGGGTCAAATGACCTTGTAACTTTCAAAAGTGCCCACACATCTATGTGTCAGGCCGTGTGCTAGGTCATGTAACTTACTGACTTGCATACAAAGGAACCTTCAGAGGACATACACAACGCTGAGTCACACGCCTGTGTCTCAGGGCATGTGGACCTAAAATTTACCTAAAAAAAGCCATTCCCAACACCAATTCATGCATAATCACTTGAAAAATTGGTGCACACTTACAAGGCATCAAACTATACCTAAGCATGCATGAATTTTCCATTCCAAAAGTCTTATTTCAACAAACTAATATGTCATTCAAAGGCACTCAAACACATACAACAACACTTACCTAAACATGAATATTTTACCACATTTCAATAATCAATTACTAGCTCAACACTTACCAGTCATGTCACAAGATGACCATTATCATATCATTTCAAAACATACCATATGAGTCATTCCAAACATATATCATAAGTTAACCAAAATGACACAATCCAAAAAGGTATCAACTAAGATAACTTACACAACTTACACATACCAAGTCATCCATCAAACATTCAACTAGACATCATTACAAGTCCACCTATACATGCCATTATAACATTGGCCAAAAATTCAAAAACTACTGATATTTATGCTAGATAGTGTGATAGATCTCCGATGAGCTTCCAAATTGGTCGAACATCCAATAATTTATAAAACATAGGAAAAAAACTACGTAAGCACTTAATGCTTAGTAAATTCGTAGAAAATAAAACATAATTGACCATTCATTTGCATAACATAAAGTATAAGCATAATACAACCCAAAACAAAAACTTGGCACAAGCCTATTCATCATCATCAATACACAAGTTAGTGTGATTGTACATGGTTCAAATGAATTCATCCGTAACAAGAAACTTGTACATGTATTCATATAATTTAGATCACCATTCCTTTTCATAGGTTCATAATACATCACATTTGAGCACTTACTATTTTCATTTCCTTTTCATACCCGTTGAACCATCTAGAATTTCATCAAATACTCAGGAAAGCTCACACGAAGTGTGCTTAAACATATAACCGTGACATTTCATTTACATCATTACTCACATGAGCTGTGAAATGGGCTTGCTCACACAAGTTATAGGTCAGAATGTAAGTTGCTCGATGTTGCTCACATGTGTTGTGGAGTATCTTCAACAAATGTAGGACCTCAGCCATCGGTAGAACATTCAAGACCAGCACCCGAAACATGAAATCCCTAATGACATGTCATTTGTATAATTCGAAATCCTAAGGTTCAACAGGGACTCGATAACCGTCATAGTATTGATTTGGATATGCATCATTCAATTACATTATGAATACATAGTAACATACCTTTGAATAACATGAAAATAATAATTGATCTAGGTCTGTAACAGCCCGATTTAGACCCTAATCAGAACGGTGGTTTCGGGACCATGAATCTGATTTAGAAAAATATTTTTTAAATTATTTTTGGTGTTTATAATGTGTGAATTTTTGTTTACTAAATTTTCGTTTTAAAAATTTATCGTTTGGATGCCCGATTAAATAAAAGGGCTTAATCGCGTAAATTAAAAATTGGGTATTTTAATGTATAAAGGGCCAAAATGCCATTGGCTTTTAAAATAGAAGTCTTTATGTTGCAATTAACCATTAATTTATTAAGTGGATGGCAATAGGTTATTATTATAATGTTTTGATATAAATTTACTAAGGTTACTTTAATAAACTAATATTATAAACCATTATAATATAACATATATCATAAAAAAATAAACCATGATTAATTTTATATTTTCTTTTGGCCGAAACTTAAACAAGAAAGAAAAAGAAAAGAAAACCTAGGTTCAGCACTTTCAAGCTTGATTCAAGGTATGTTCTAGCTCGGTTTTTGATAATTTTTACGTTTTTTAGATTGTTGCTTCGAATACTATCTGACCCATGCTTAAATTTTTGATTTTGATAAATATTTTGAGTTATACCATTGATGAAAGCTTGTGATTTTTGTTGTTTGATGATAAAATATTAAAGATATGTTTTAGATTAACATGTTTTGTATTGGAGTTTTTGATGATTTTGAGTAATTAGGATTAAATTGTAAAAATAATAAATTGAGGGACTAAAATGTGAAATAAATAAAATATATGGACTAGTATGAGTACAAGGAAAATTCGGCCTAACTATGTTGTTATGAGATTTTGCATATTTTGTGTTTTATGCAATAGGGACTAAATTGTGAACAATGTGAAATATCAGGGGTAAAAGTGTAATTTTCCCATTTGTGTGTTTTGGATGAATTTGGTTGAATATTTGATTTAATAAGTTTAATTTATATTAATTTAGATCAAGAAAAGAGAAAATTGGATTTAGATCGGGGGAAAATTAAAGTTATCAACTAGCCGATTCGTACCGATTTTTCATCGTCCGAGGTAAGTTTATAAGCAAATAGATATCGTTAATTCTGATTATGTATAAGTTAATATGCTGATTTGGAATTCATGGATTTATATTAGAATTAGTCGAATATGATTAAGCATGGAAATAATGTATTTGAGTTTAATTCGTCTGAGTTATAACATTTGAAAGTTCGTATGAACTATATGGAATATCTGAAATTTTTTATATATGAATTGATTATGAGACAACTTTATAATAGTGATATTCGGGCTTTGAGCCTAGCAAGCTTTGTGCTGGTGTATTAAATCAGGCTTTATTGCCTAGCAGGCTTTATGCCGGTGTATTATATCGGGCTTTATTGCCTAGCAGGTTCTGTGCCAGCGTATTATACTAGGCTTTATGCCTAGCAAATTTTATGTGAACAACAGTAAAAATAATCAAAGGTGTTAAATAAGGTAAAGTGATCAGGTATGTGAATGTGGTTTATTTATTTGAAATGAGGATATATTGATTGAAAGTTATGTGATAAAAATGTTATGTGATGCTATTGAAAATGTATATAATTATGGGTAGTATATAAGTATGTAATCTAAAAGCTCGATTTATGAGTATGTATATATGAATGCATATGTATAATTGATTATATATGAAATTATGACTTTAAAATTGGAGAATATAATGATAATTAATATATGTGTATATTTGGCCATAATATAGTTTGAATATAAATATATATTTGATTTTGGTTTTATTTTATTGATCTATCAAGATTATTAATTTGTTTAAATTGCTTATAACTTACTAAGCTAAGTTAGCTTACTCTGTGTATATGTGTGTTTCTATTTTATAGATTTTAGATCATGTTACAAGCTCGGGGATCGTCAGCAAAGTTCATCACACTATCTACTGCTTTGATATTTATATAGTTGAACTCGAATTATGGCATGTATAGGCTGAATTTTATTTTGAAATATTGGATTTTGGCTGTGTGTAATCTGGCCATGTGAAAATGGCTTGCTTATTATGTTTAAGTTTGGTTTTATATATTTTTAATTAAAATGTTTGATGTGTTTGGTTTTGGTAATTCTGCATTGGAAATTTTGGATGTATATGTGGTTGTTTTGGCTATGGTTTATGCATGGATAAAAGTATATATATAAATTTGGTTGATATGTTTTGGTTAAGGTGTAATTGTTTGTTTTGGTATTAAAGAACATTCGGTTATATCCAAACATCATTGGAGATTATTTTGGCATGCATATTATATTATATGTTTTATCTTTAGAAATGGTTTAATGAATTAATTAAATAATTGAGTAAAATGATAATGATTTATATATATGTATATATTCGAAAGTGTAGTAGTTATTTTGCTTGAGTCTGTAATGGTAATGAATGCTCGCATATTGTGTTTAAATGGTTGGTTAATTATGTATAATGAATGCTCGCATATTGTGTTTAAATGGTTGGTTAATTATGTATAATCAATGAAAACAAATAATGAATACATTATATAATTATTTTTGGTTAATATGATTTGTTTGAGGTACGGTATTAAAAGACCAAATTGTTAGTTTTTGTATTAAGTTGAAAATCTGTTATATATATATATATATATATGTGGTTCAGCAAATGTGTTTAATTTAGGTCATTATATGTTTACATGAATGTTCATGTTATAATTGTGGTATTAAATATTTGTGGAGTAAGTGAAGCTACGAAAATTTTGATTAATGGATGTGGTTTTGTGATGGTTTTAAATGGCATTTTACTTGAATATAATGATTAGTTTATTTGAGTTGTTTAATTGGCTAATTTTAAATATTATAAATATATCAATGTTACGTGAATGTTGTAGTTAGATAATCAAATGTTATAAAGGTATGATAATATTTTATAGATGAAATAGACATAATAATGGTATGTGTTATTTATATGAAAAGAAATGAGATATGTTTACATTAAAGTATGTGCATATAATTTGATAGTTGACAAGTTATTTTATATGTATATATTGTTTGAATGCCTTAAATGTTATAGTATACATATATGATTGGCATGTGAAGTGACATATACTTGGTTATGAATTTAACATTTGATTTTCATGATTCTTTGGTTGTATTGACTAAATATAAATTTGGAAATTATAAGAATTATAGATTTAAAGTATGTTAGTTGTTTTAAAAATTTTATTAGCTGATTATTACTGGAATGAAAGTTTGTTTTGAGTTGTATTTTGATCGGTAATGCCTTGTAACCCCTTTCTGACGACTGATACGACTTAAGGGTGTTACAAAGTCCGTGCGTGGTTTATCTTGATCTAAATAGATAATTTTCAATCCATTTAATACCTCTAGTATTCAATTTAGTCCAAAATTCATATTTATGAAAAATTATTATTTTGCCCCCAATATTTTAACTTTTCACAATTTAGTCCTTAACCTCATAAATTGAAATCTAAGCATTTTAATTCCCCATTCAAGCTAACTGAATTCTCTAGGGGGCTTAAACCAACCCATACCAATCATCATTTCATAAATTTAACGTAAAATTTTACTATTTTTACAAATTAATCTCTATATGTAAATTTCATCAAAAATTAATCTACAAAACTTGTTTATTTCTCAACAAAGATTCACAATATATCATTTAACATCCAAAATAATTCAAAAATATTCATGGCAAGTCCCTCAACCTTTAACATAATTGCAAATTAATCCCTAGGCTAGCTAGATTAAGCTAAACTGACCTCAAAAATATAAAATTATTAAAAATCGGGCTCGAAATCACTTACATGCACTAAAAGAAGCTTGGTCAAATGAAGAATTCATCCATGGAGGTTTTTCTTCCTTATAATCAGTTTAGGTTAAGAAAATAAAGATGATACTTTTTTAATTCTTTTTAGTTTTAAGTTTATTTACCTATTTATTTTATTAACCTTTAAAATCTTATAAAACTTTAACAAAACAATGCCATGAATATCCACTAACTATTGAAATGGTCTAATTACCATCTAAGTCCACTCCCTTTAAAGTGTTAGAGCCGTTTGACTCTTTTAACTAATGAAACTCTACATTTACACTTTTTACGATTTAGTCCTTTTCACTTAATTAATTATGCAAACATCAAAATATCTTAAAGAAATTTTATTACAACCTTACTAACATCCCATAGAAATTAAAATAATAATAAAATAAAATTTTACTCATCGAATTTGTGGTCCCAAAACCACTGTTCTAATTTCACTAAAAATGGGTTGTAACACGAGTCAAGGTGGATATTTGTGGAGTATGTCTCACATTTCGGTCAAATTAGGACACAAACAAAGAGTGACATTGTAATTAGGACACAAATAAGAATTATGTGTGCTTAATTCTTGGTTTGATATTTCTGGATTATTTATTCATGTTTGATGTGCTTAAATCAAAGGAGGACTAGAAGTTATTTAAGAGTAGATCATGCGTAATTAAGTGGAGTTGCATGCAATTCTAGAAATAGGACGACACAAATCTACTGGATTAGAGTCAAATCTAATAGGGGAATCTATAGATCGAGTTAATGGAATAATAGAGTTTTAATTTGAAAGAATTTTCAATTAATCAACCTAGAGTCAGTTGTTCTTATTCTTTAAGAGAGATATTAGCATAATTTAGGGATTTTTATGGATCAAGATACTAAGTGAAGAAATTGCATAATTTAGATTAATAAAGACAGATGAAGTCTAGATGAATTCTTTCTTGGGTATTGTTTCACTTCTTGGTTGTTAATCGTTTATTTTCCTCAATTGTTCTTTGTTGTGTTCGTAGTTAATTAAATTAGTTAATTTTAGTTTTAATTAATCACTCAAATTTATCAGTTAAATAATAGAAAGACGATAATTACTAGTACTTTTAATTTTCGTGAGAACGATATCTATGTTCACCGTAGCTATACTATTAATTGATAGGTCCACTTACCTTAGTCAAATTTTTAGTTGTTTTATAACTGCATCAGCAACAACTTCGCAATTTTTATTTTTCCACGAGTATTTTCCGGTTGATGTAAATCTTGATCTATACGATAATTCAAATCAATTATTAATCTCAAATATCTTATAACATCTAATTCTATGAATATGACATTTTACTATTCGTTTACAAAATTCCTGAAATTCTATTTTAAAATAAATACATTTTCCAAATAACAAAAATTATGTTTAAAATATTAGGACTAAATTGATAAATTTTATAAATTAAATAAATTAAAATTAATATAGTGATAAAAATATCACATCAACATTACTTATTGATTTAACATAGTGATTAAAATAATAAAATTTGATAATCTAAAATTAAAAATTTAAATCCCACAAATTAAAAAACTGTATAGTTTACGTTTAAAAGAATTTCAATGAGTTTTGGATGATTTTTTTGAATGAATTAAGCCTTTTTAGATACATTTAATATGATTTTTTGAATGAATTAAGTCTTTTAACTGTCAACTTCAACCTCCATGTGCTACAGGAAGAAACATTACATTCAATTAGTAAGGGATCCAAACGAAGATTGTCAACCGACCACGCCTTTGTTTCTCAGATAGGTACGACTGAGGAATTAAAGACCAAGTTTCGTTTTACTTTTAAAAGCTTCAAGACTTTTGCTTTAATGAGTGCTATTTGACTCTTTCTCGAACTCAATCCCCCATCTCTTCTCTGCCATGAAAAATCTGGAATAATAAGTTCCCACTTCTTTCTTTTGGGTTTCCTTTCCTTCAATTTATACAACCTCAAAATGTAGGTTAAACTTACAAATATTTCTTCAATTCTCTCCCATCTGCTTATCAGGATCAGTGTTGTTGAGGCTTTCATAAGATGCTATGACACTAGTAATTTCACCATAAATAGTACCTATGGTAGAAATCGGGACCTTATTCTTGCTTCTCTCCCACTGAATGTCTCTGCAAAAGGTGGTTTCTTCACTGCCAATGTTGGCCAAAACGCCTGCAAAGTTTACGCTCTTGGTATGTGCAGAGGAGACTCTAGTCCTGACGATTGTTATAAATGTGTCAATTGTACAATCCACGACATCATAGCTAACTGTCCCAACCAGAAGGAAGCTCTTTCATGGGAAGGGCAACCATGTCATGTACACTATGCAGATCGCTCGTTTTATGGAACCCTGGACGAGCTAGGAAACCCTGAGGCAGGCTATAATACGGGTGACATCAAATCTAACTTAACAGAATTTTGATACGGTTTGGGAGAGTTTGATGGACACAGTGGTGAGAAACGCTTCGAACGGCTCTTCTACTCTTTAAGTATGCAATCGGGGAAGCAGACTTTACAGTATTCCAAAGGATATATGCGCTAATGCAGTGCACTCCAGATTTATCACACAAGGATTGTGATTCCTGCCCAAGGCAATCCGTGAGTAACTATGAAAGCGAGTAACTATGAAAGCTGTTGCCATAGGAAGCAAGGAGGTTATGTTACGAGGCCTAGCTGTTATTTCCGCTGGGATTTTACAATTGGAACAACTTTATAATGACTAAATTCATCTTGGTAGCTGTTATTTCCGCTGGCATAAAGATAAATTTAGTCAATTTGTTTACTTTTTTTACAAAAAAATTATTAAACTATTAAAATTTTAATGGCATCGATGTGGCGGCGGTATGACATTTTATGAATGCTTCATTGCTAAGATGTAAAAAAAAAAATTTAAATGTTATTATGAACTTTTTTTAATTTTTAAATATTTTTATTAATATTTTTAATTTTTTATGAATTATATGTGGATTGTCATACCTTTGGGCACATTGATGCTATTAAAATTTAAACAGTTAAGTCAAATTTTCCATCCAAATGCAAGTAACTTAACTAAATTTTAAAGATTGATGGTCAAAATGACAAAATAAGTGAATGTTATGGGCTAAATTTATCATTATGTCGTCTATAATATAAGGAAAAGTTTAGAAAAAAACTTTTGAATTGACAAGAATACTCTTTAATATTTATTTAATTACTAACATAAAATTAAATAAATATTTTTTTAAATGATAGAATTTTATTCATTTAAACTATCTGTTAAGAATAATAGATAAAATCTTCTATAAAAATAATAGATTAAATTATATAAATATATTTTTGTATAGTAGAATTCTTATAAGTTTGAACTACACAATTGACTATATTAATTATTAATAATATTTTAATCAATTATAATTAATTAGTGTTATAGTCATATGCCAATTAAAATTAAGATTTATCATTACAATATCATTCAATAAATGAAAATTATTAACATTGGTAAGTTTGAAGTGTCTCAAAAATAACGGAGTACTAAAATATGACTTTTCAAAAGAAAATTTCAACTAGTAGTCAAATGATAAAGACACGAAAAGTGATAAAGATCATTTTAATCAATAATGAGATAAACTTATAATATTCATTCATCATCATCACACATTTATTTACTTTATAATACATATTACACTAAATTTATTTTAAATTCACATTTATTCACTTTCCTATGATAATACATATTGCACTAAATTTATTTTAAACTCACATTTATTCACTTTCCTGTGATTGTCCAATTTGAAAGATTCTTGGTAGGTTTTCCAACCAAGCCCTTTTCAGCTTGCCTACTTTCTTCTTGAGCGTGGTCAGAATTTTCTTATTTATAGCCTTCACTTGGCCATTGGTTTGTGGGGTTTTTACCAAGCTTTAAGCCAAGGATATCCAAATATCTGTAAACAATTTCATGAAATTTCCTTGAAATTGTGTGTCGTTGTCTGCGATAACAGTACGAGGTATCCCAAACCTGCAAACAATCGACTTCTAGATAAATGACTCTACTTGCCTCTCTGTTATAGTTGTCAAAGCCTCTGCCTCGATCCATCTGGTGAAGTAGTCAACAGCTATTATAATGAACTTTTTCTACACCATGGCTATGGGAAATGGTCTGAAGATGTTGACCCCCATGTCGTAAAAGGCCAAGGCCCTGTCATAATTTGGAGAGGTTCTGCTGGTTGTCATTGTATTCTAGCATTTTTTTTGGCAGGGGTCACATTTTCGAACCATGTGTTGGGAATTTTCATAGATAGTAGGTGTGACAGCCCAAAATTGACCCTAGTCGGGAAGTGGTTTCGAGACCGCTAAACCGAGTCACCGAAATGTTTGAACGTAATATTTATTGTCTAGAATATGTATTTATGAATGTGTGAAAATTTCAAGCTTCGATTTAGTCGATTGCATGTGAATTCAGTTATTAGGACTTGTGTGACACTTTTGAAATGTGATAGGCTAATCTATAAGGACCTAATAGTGCATGTAATCAAAAGGGAGGACTTGCATGTCAAATTTCCCCCCCTAATAGCTAGTGGCCGGCCATGACAAGGGATTATGGGCAAAAACATGTCATAAAACATGTTGGGACAATGGTGTATGTAAGAAAAAAATAAAATAATGAGCATGGGAATTGAATAATGAAAGGGAAGAAAAAAAAAAAGAGAATGGTGAGTGTCCCCCCATTGCCGTGAGTTGAAGAAAAGAAAAGAAAAAAATTTGTTCATCCTTTTCATTCTCTCTTGACCGAAAATTTTAAGGAAGAAGAGGGAGTTCTTGCTTCATGTTTGGTTTGGAAGAGGATTAGGAAGAGGTTTGGCCATACTTGTATCAAGATTAAGGTATGTTTGATGTTGTGCCATGAGATTCATGCATGTTTTTGGTTGCTAACTTGATGTTCTTATTAGCCCATGGTTCAAATCCTTGCTATGTCATGGGGGTGGTATTCGGCCAAGGTGGATTTTGTGTTAATGCCATTGCATGTTAAATATGAAGCTTGCTAATGATACATGTGATGGTGGATTGATGGTCATTGGACTTTCTTTTTAGCATTTTTGAGTGAGACATTAAGTTCTTTGTTTAACCATGACCAAAATTGAAAGCGGTATGGTGTTGTGATGTATTCGCCATGGTACATCCATAAGTATAATTTATGCTTATTGCATGGTAGGCAAGATTTGTGTTTTGGATTTATGTTCATGTTTAGTTATAATCAACTTTGAGATTGGCTCTAGCATATATATATATATATATATATATGTTTGCACATGATGTATTGGTATGACATATATACTATCTCAAGGTATATATTTTCATATGATGATGTTTGGTTATGAAGTAAATGATTGATGCGTATTGAGTTACAATATGGAATCGTTAGTTAGTAAAATGTATCTGTTTATGTGTGGTATTAAGTGTATAATTGGCCTCAACATGGACATGCATATTCGACCACATGAGGGGATTGGTGTGCATGCATTCGGTTAGAGGCAAGCATATTGATGCCTATTCTTGGCTTGGAAAATTGACTAAGGAGAGTACTAACTAATGTATTGAGTTTGATTCATGATTTCGTACATATGCGACTTTAAGGTCTAATGAAAATATGTGGGCTAAGTACCTTGAATTCCTCTTCGATGCTCATGTGACACCCAAAATTGACCCTAGTCGGGAAGTGGTTTCGGGACCGCTAAACCGAGTCACCGAAATGTTTGAACGTAATATTTATTGTCTAGAATATGTAATTATGAATGTGTGAAAATTTCAAGCTTGATTTAGCCGATAGCATGTGAATTCAGTTAGTAGGACTTGTGTGACACTTTTGAAAAGTGATAGGCTAATCTATAAGGACCTAATAGTGCATGTAGTCAAAGGGAGGACTTGCATGTCAAATTTCCCCCTAATAGTTAGTGGCGGCCATGACAAGAGATTATGGGTAAAAACATGTCATAAAACATGTTGGGACAATGGTGTATGTAAGAAAAAAATAAAATAGTGAGCATGGGAATTTAATAATGAAAGGAACAAAAAAAAGAGAAAAAATGGTCTCATGCATGCCCATTGCCGTGAGTGTGGAGAAAGAAAGAAGAATTTTTGTTCATCATTTTCATTTCCTTTGGGCTGAAAATTCTAAGGAAGAAGGAAGGAATTCTTGTTTCATGTTGGTTTGGAAGAGGTTTAGGAGGAGGTTTGGCCATACTTGTACCTAGATTAAGGTAAGTTTGATGTTTTGCCATGAGATTCATGTATATTTTAGTTGCTAGCTTGATGTTCTTGTTAGCCCATGGTTCAAATCTTTGTTATGTCATGGGAATGAAATTCGGCCAAAGTGAATATGGTGTTAATGCCATTGCATGCTAAATATCAAGCTTGATAATGATTCATGTGATGGTGGATTGAGGATTCTTAGATTTTCTTTTAGCATTTTTGAATGAGATACTAAGTTCTTTGTTTAACCATGACCAAATTGAAACGGTATGGTGTTGTGGTATTCGGCCATGTTGTATCCATAAGTATGATTCATGCATGTTGCATGGTAAGTAAGATTTAAGCTTTGGATATGTGTGTATATTTGGATATAAGCCACTTGAGAATTGCCATTGCACCTACATGAATATATGTTTGCACATGATGAATTGGTATGACATGGATACTATTTTAAGGTGTCTATTTGCTTGTGATGTTGTTTGGTTATGAAATAAATAAGAGATGTGTATAGAACTACAATATGTAATCGTTAATTAGGAAAATGTATGCTGTTTTTTTGTGTAGTATTAAGTGTAAAATTAGCCTCCACATAGACATGCATATTCGGCCAAAGGAAGTAGATTGGTGTGCATGTATTCGGTTAGAGGCAACCATATTGAAGCCTTATCTTGGCTTAGATTGTTGACCAAATGGGTAATAAGTGAGGATGGTTGCGAATATACAAACATACATATGCATGTGTAATTGAATTATGAATGTTTAGCAAGAGGGTTAAACTAGTTGATTTATTGATTAAGCTCAAGGAGTTAAAGAAGGAGAATCAAGCAAGGGAAAGACGAAGGTCATCGAGTAGCCGACTTGGACTGTTTTACCCAACACAAGGTAAGTCATTAAGCGTATATTTGGTGTTGATTTAAATGATCAATATATATATGCAAATGTGTTTAAATGAGTTGGTGTGTAAATGGAAATGTATGTGTATGGAATGATGCCATTGTTGAATGTATAAAGGCAGCAAAATACATAAGGTATTGGTCTCGGCACTAAGTGTGCGGGTATAAATGGACACGGTGACAAGATTGGCACTAAGTGTGCGGGTTTAAATTGTACAGCACTAAGTGTGCGAGTTTAATTATATAGCACTAAGTGTGCGAGTTGAATACATATAGCACTAAGTGTGCGGATTCACTATATGTTCTTGCATTACAATTGGCACTGAGTGTGCGACATTATCGAGCTAATCCCGGACAGCGGATCGGGTAAGTACCTCGAGCTCTTGACGAATAGAAAATATGTTCATGCTCGGGGTTGAATTTGGTAAGCCTTAAATCTATGTGATGATTGAAATTGTATGATTGTGGTGGAAATGAGTTAGTGTGTGAAAATGCCTCAAATATCTTGTTGTGTAGAATATGAAATGTGGATGTATGACTTGGTATGAGATTGGACTGAAAGGTCCGAGGAATTATGGTATAGATTCGATATGGATGAGTACCTAGCCTCGTTTATTGTTTCATGTTGTAGTAACTTTATCAGTGGATTGATGAATGCTTATGACTTACTGAGTTGTAAACTCACTCGGTGTTTTCTTGTCACCCATTTTAGGTCTCTCGGACTCGTATTGTTTGCGTGATCGGGACCGTCGTTGAAGTCATCACACCGGCTGAAATCTTGTGGTATTGTTTTGTTGTTGAAGAACATTTGGCATGTATAGGCTATTATATTTTGTCGAATTGTGGGTTGTAAACTTTAAGCCATGTGAAAATGGCCTATGTGGTCGTCGAGTGGGATGCTAGAACCTATAGCCACGAGTCTTAGAAACTCAAATCTTGATAAGGTGGCCATAATTTGTGTCATGTATGATGGATGATTAAGGCCAAGGAAAAATTCATGAAATTGGCATAGTCTACTGCAGTAACTGTTGCGGACAGCAGCAGTGAGATGAGATTGAAAAATCACTAAAAATAGTAAAAGTAGAATTAAATAGTGAGTAAATTATGGAACTGAACCTTGATGAATCTATTTTTATATGGACGAAACGAAACGACCATATGAGCGGTATACTGAGAAATATTAAGGTTCTCGTGAGACAGGGCCAGAACGGTTTCTGGGTCCCCTGTCGTGACTTTGAAAATTTACCATAAATTATCCAAAAATAATTAGGAGTCATGCCTTATATGTAAAGATTCCATTTTGAGTCTAGTTTCATTAGAAACAAACGGCACCAGTATTAAAGCCCTGTACAGGGAGATATTCAAGTTGTAACGCGCGAAGGTCAGAGCAGTTGGTCCCTGTAACATGGGTGACTTTAACTAATAAACTGTACCAATTGGCCCAACCAAAAATTCTAAAAATAAATCCATGGATGGGTATATGAGTCTAAATTCAGGGAAAATTTACGAAACCAGTTTCCGAGTTTTGAAACTCAAGATATGATTTTTAAGGCGACGGTGATGCAGTTTTCCAGCCTGACTGGTAATGTCAAATTGGTTGGTATCTTGAGAGGGTTTGGCGTTAACCCTCGTGTCCGACACGGCGTCGGTCACGAGTTAGGTGTTACAATTTTATTGGTATCAGAGCTATGGTTTAGTCGGTTCTAGGACTACCATAGCGTGTGAGTCTAGCTATACATGCCAAATTGTTAGCGCTTAATAATGTGATGACTTCGACGGTTGGAATTTTTGTTTTGATTAGCAATGGAACCCGGTAGAGAGACCCTTGGCGGATGACGTTGAAAGTGTAGCGGCTGCTCCTGCGCAAGGGACACCGCCCGTTGAGCCTCGATCATCCGCGAATAATCAAAATGAAGGCGAAACAAGCCTTCTTCACCATGATGAATGAGTGGGTCGCATAATATGCCCGAACCAACCCGGCTGTCCAACCATTCTGAATTTAAATACTCCACCCCAAGAGCCCGCAATGCCTCCGATTCTTCGATCCTGTGAGGTGAGTAAACCACCTGTGGACTTGATTAGGAAGCGTGGGGCCGAGGAGTTCAAGGCCATAGTTACCGATGATGCCGAAAAGGCCGAGTTTCGCTCGATAACACCATTAGAGTGTTAGATGAAATCATGCACACCGATGAATGTCTTAAGTGTGCTATATCCTTGTTAAGAGACTCGACTTACTATTGGTGGAGGACTTTAATTTCCATAGTCCCAAATGAACGAGTTACTTGGGATTTCTTCCAATCCAATTTGAAAGAAATACATTAGTCAACGGTTCATCGATCGAAGCGTAAGGAATTCTTGGAACTCAAGCAAGGCCGGATGATCAGATCTGAATCTGAACATGAGTTCGTAAGACTTAGTCGGTATGCTTTGGAGTGTGTGGCTGATGAGGTTGCGATGTGCAAAAGATTTGAAGAAGGATTGAATGAAGAGTTAAAGTTACTAGTGGGAATTTTGGAGATAAAGGAGTTCGTGACACTAGTCGAACGAGCTGCAAGGCGGAAGAACTTGGGAAGGAGAAGAAGAAGGTTGAATTTGAAGCAAGAGATTACCGTAAAAGATCGACGAGTAAAGCTCCGTTCTCGGCTGTAAAGAGGTTCAGGAGGACACGGTGAAGTCGAGGACGATGCGGGAATTTCCATTAGAGCCCGACCATTGACGGACTCGAGCTACTTGATAGCTAGTGTGGGCAATAATCGTCAAGAGAGACTGAATGCCCCCAATGTGGAAGACGACACCTAGGTGAATGTTGGGGTAAGTCATTAATAGGGCTGTTATGGATGCGGTTGAAGGACCACTTCATTAGAGATTGCACGGAGCTAGATGAGAGGAATAAGACGCAAGGTGTAAGACCTAGTGGAACGACGGTGTGGAGGTAGGCCCCGAGAATCTCCGGAGGTAGGGGTGGTAATCGAGAGGAGCCTCTAATACGGCTGTCCGATCCGAGACCCGTACTCTGCTAGAGCATATGCCATCCAGCGCACGAGGAGGCATCCTCCCCGACGTTATCACTGGTACTTTTACTCTCTTTGATACTATTGTGATTGCATTGATTGACCCGGCTCTACTCACTCATATGTATGTGAAACCTTAGCATCCAAAGAAGACTCTACCGTTGAGTCTCTTCGAGTTCGTAATTCAGTGTCAAACCCTTTGGGTCAATACGTGCTCGTTGATAAAGTGTGCAAGAGATGCCCCTAACAATTCGAGAATCTGTTTTCCTACCGATCGATGCTTCTACCATTTAATGAATTCGATGTTATTCTTGGTATGGATTGGTGACCGTACATGATGCGATGGTGGATCGCAAAAGGAAAACCATTGATTTGAGGAGTGCAAATAATGAGGTAGTCGAGTCGAGTCTCTCGATTTAAAAGGAGCGCCAGCGATAATATCTTCTATGACCGCTCGGAGGTATGTGAAAAGGGTGTGAAACATACCTTGCGTATGTGTTTGGAAGTAAAGAGACGGAAAGGAAACTCGAATCGGTACAGTGGTTTGTGAGTATTCAGATGTTTTTCCGAGGAGTTACCGGATTGCCACCGGTTCGAGAAGTGGAATTGACATCGAAGTTGTACGGGTACTCGCCGATTTCAATAGCCCGTATCTTATGGCATTAACGGAATTAAAGGAATTGAAGGTTCAATTGCAAGAATTGACGGATAGAGGTTTCGCTCGACCGAGTTTTTCTCCATGGGCGCTTTTGTATTGTTTGTGAAGAAGAAGGACGGAACCATGAGGTTGTGCATCGACTATCGTCAACTCAATAAAGTGACGATAAAGAATAAATATCCATTGCCACGAATTGACAATTTGTTTGATCAATTAAAGGGAGCCTCGGTGTTTTCAAAGATAGATTTGAGGTCGGGTACTATCTGTTGAGGGTCCGAGAATCGGACATACCCAAAACCGCTTTTAGAACGAGGTACGGTCACTACTGAATTCTTGGTGATGCCGTTTGGGCTCACTAATGCCCTACGGTGTTTATGGATTTAATGAATAGAATTTTCAGGCCATACTTGGATCGGTTCGTAGTTGTATTTATCGATGACATTTTGGTCTATTCGAGAGATGAAAGCGAGCATCTTGAACACACGAGGCTAGTGTTGCAAATCTTACGAGATAAGCGATTATCACGCAAAGTTCAAGAATGTGAATTTTGGTTGAAAGAGGTTAGCTTTTGGGGCACGTGGTGTCCGCATCGGTGTCGTGGTGGACCCGAACAAAATTCGCCATAGTCGATTGGAAACCACCAAGGGATGTTACCGAAGTTAGGAGCTTTTGGGGCTTGCGGTTATTACCGACGATTTGTAAAGGTTTCTCGACGATAGCCACGCCAATGACGGCTACTCCAAAAGGATGTTAAGTTCGAATGGACGGAGAAATGTCAGAAAAGTTTCGATCAACTGAAAGCTTATTTGACTGAAGCCCCAATTCTAGTGCAACCCGAATCGGGCAAAGAGTTTGTCATTTATAGTGACGCATCCCTACTTGGGTTGGGTTGCGTATTGATGCAAGAAAGGCGAGTTGTGGCCTATGCGTCGAGGCAATTAAAGCCACATGAGAAAAATTATCCGACCCATGATCTCGAATTGGCTGCCATCGTATTCGCCTTAAAGATATGGCGACATTACTTATTTGGTGAGAAGTGCCATGTGTATTCGGATCACAAAAGTCTCAAATATTTGATGACCCAAAGAGACTTAAATCTGCGACAAAGGTGATGGCTCGAGTTGTTAAAAGATTATGAGCTCGTCATTGATTATCACGGGAAAGGCTAATGTGGTTGCGGATGCCTTAAGCGAAATCACTATTTGCTTTATGAGCGATGAATGTACACTTGTCTATCCTACCCGACAATGTGTTAGTAGCTGAATTGAAAGCCAAACCATTATTGATCGTCAAATTCGTGAAGCTCGTAAAGTCGACGATGAGTTGGTTGCAAAACGGGATGAGTGTGTTCGAACAAGGACTCGAATTTCAAATCGATGATGACGATTGTTTGAGGTTGAGAAGTCGTCTGTGTCCCAAAGAATTTGGAACTTATTCCAATAATTTTGAACGAAGCCCATTGTAGCCGAATGGCAATCCACCCGGGAGTACGAAGATGTACAACGATTTGAAACGTCGGTTTTGGTGGCATGGTATGAAACGGGACATCTCCGACTTTGTTTGAGATGTTTAATATGTCAACAAGTGAAAGCGGAACATCAAGTGCCTTGAGATTGCTTCACCGATCACGATACCCGAGTGGAAATGGGATCGAGTCACAATGGACTTTGTGTCCGGCCGCCATTGTCGACTAGTAAGAAGGATGCGATTTGGGTTGTTGTTGATAGATCGACTAAGTCGGCTCACTTTATCCCGTCGCACGGATTTTCATTGGATAAACTAGCCGAATTGTACGTTTCTCAGTTGTGAGATTACACGGGTACCGATTTCTATTGTGTCGGATAGAGATCCGAGATTTACCTCGCGATTTTGGAAGAAATTTCAAGAAGCTTTGGGTACCAAGTTGCATTTCAAAGACCGCCTTTCACCCCAAACCGATGGTCAATCCGAGCGGATAATTCAAATACTCGAGGATATGTTGAGATGTTGTATCCTTGAGTTTAGTGGTTCATGGGAGCAGTATCGCCTTTGATTGAATTCGCACAACAATAGCTTTCAATCAAGTATTAAGATGGCGCCTTACGAGGCTTTATACGATCGTAAATGCCGTACCCCATTATTCTGGTGAACTTAGTGAAGGTAAATTCTTGAGGTTGATTTGGTTAAGGATGCCGAGCAAAGAGTTCGAGTAATTCGTGAAAGTTTGAAAGTCGCGCCGGATCGCCAAAAGTCGTATGCGGATTTGAAAAGAAAAGATATTGAATATCGGGTTGGAGACAAGGTCTTTCTCAAAGTTTCACCTTGGAAGAAGGTGCTTAGATTTGGCCGTAAGGAAAATTGAGCCGAGGTTCATCGGGCCATATGAAATATCTGAACGAGTCGGTCCGATCGCGTATCGTTTGATTTTGCCCCTCGAACTTGAAAGGATTCACAACATCCTCCATGTTTCGATGCCTCGACGTTATAGATCGACCCGTCACGTAATTAGTCCATCGAGGTTGAAATTCAAGCCGATATGAGTTATGAAGAAGAACCGATTCGTATCCTAGCTCGTGAAGTGAAGGAGTTGCGAAACAAAAGAGTTCCATTAGTAAAAGTGTTATGGCTCAAACACGGGATGGAAGAAGCTACTTGGGAACCCGAGAACTCTATGAAAGAGCGTTACCCAAACCTATTTACGGTAAGATTTTTAGGGACAAAAATTTCTTAAGTGGGGAGAGTTGTGACAGCCCAAAATTGACCCTAGTCGGAAGTGGTTTCGGGACCGCTAAACCGAGTCACCGAAATGTTTGAACGTAATATTTATTGTCTAGAATATGTAATTATGAATGTGTGAAAATTTCAAGCTTGATTTAGCCGATAGCATGTGAATTCAGTTAGTAGGACTTGTGTGACACTTTTGAAAAGTGATAGGCTAATCTATAAGGACCTAATAGTGCATGTAGTCAAAGGGAGGACTTGCATGTCAAATTTCCCCACTAATAGTTAGTGGCCGGCCATGACAAGAGATTATGGGTAAAACATGTCATAAAACATGTTGGGACAATGGTGTATGTAAGAAAAAATAAAATAGTGAGCATGGGAATTTAATAATGAAAGGAACAAAAAAAAAAAGAAAAAATGGTCTCATGCATGCCCATTGCCGTGAGTGTGGAGAAAGAAAGAAGAATTTTGTTCATCATTTTCATTTCCTTTGGGCTGAAAATTCTAAGGAAGAAGGAAGGAATTCTTGTTTCATGTTGGTTTGGAAGAGGTTTAGGAGGAGGTTTGGCCATACTTGTACCTAGATTAAGGTAAGTTTGATGTTTTGCCATGAGATTCATGTATATTTTAGTTGCTAGCTTGATGTTCTTGTTAGCCCATGGTTCAAATCTTTGTTATGTCATGGGAATGAAATTCGCCAAAGTGAATATGGTGTTAATGCCATTGCATGCTAAATATCAAGCTTGATAATGATTCATGTGATGGTGGATTGAGGATTCTTAGATTTTCTTTTAGCATTTTTGAATGAGATACTAAGTTCTTTGTTTAACCATGACCAAATTGAAACGGTATGGTGTTGTGGCATTCGCCATGTTGTATCCATAAGTATGATTCATGCATGTTGCATGGTAAGTAAGATTTAAGCTTTGGATATGTGTGTATATTTGGATATAAGCCACTTGAGAATTCGCCATTGCACCTACATGAATATATGTTTGCACATGATGAATTGGTATGACATGTATACTATTTTAAGGTGTCTATTTGCTTGTGATGTTGTTTGGTTATGAAATAAATGAGAGATGTGTATAGAACTACAATATGTAATCGTTAATTAGGAAAATGTATGCTGTTTTTTGTGTAGTATTAAGTGTAAAATTAGCCTCCACATAGACATGCATATTCGCCAAAGGAAGTAGATTGGTGTGCATGTATTCGGTTAGAGGCAACCATATTGAAGCCTTATCTTGGCTTAGATTGTTGACCAAATGGGTAATAAGTGAGGATGGTTGCGAATATACAAACATACATATGCATGTGTAATTGAATTATGAATGTTTAGCAAGAGGGTTAAACTAGTTGATTTATTGATTAAGCTCAAGGAGTTAAAGAAGGAGAATCAAGCAAGGGAAAGACGAAGGTCATCGAGTAGCCGACTTGGACTATTTTACCCAACACAAGGTAAGTCATTAAGCGTATATTTGGTGTTGATTTAAATGATCAATATATATATGCAAATGTGTTTAAATGAGTTGGTGTGTAAATGGAAATGTATGTGTATGGAATGATGCCATTGTTGAATGTATAAAGGCAGCAAAATACATAAGGTATTCGTCTCGGCACTAAGTGTGCGGGTATAAATGGACACGGTGACAAGATTGGCACTAAGTGTGCGGGTTTAAATTGTACAGCACTAAGTGTGCGAGTTTGATTATATAGCACTAAGTGTGCGAGTTGAATACATATAGCACTAAGTGTGCGGATTCACTATATGTTCTTGCATTACAATTGGCACTGAGTGTGCGACATTATCGAGCTAATCCCGGACAGCGGATCGGGTAAGTACCTCGAGCTCTTGACGAATAGAAAATATGTTCATGCTCGGGGTTGAATTTGGTAAGCCTTAAATCTATGTGATGATTGAAATTGTATGATTGTGGTGGAAATGAGTTAGTGTGTGAAAATGCCTCAAATATCTTGTTGTGTAGAATATGAAATGTGGATGTATGACTTGGTATGAGATTGGACCGAAAGGTCCGAGGAATTATGGTATAGATTCGATATGGATGAGTACCTAGCCTCGTTTATTGTTTCATGTTGTAGTAACTTTATCGATGGATTGATGAATGCTTATGACTTACTGAGTTGTAAACTCACTCGGTGTTTTCTTGTCACCCATTTTAGGTATCTCGGACTCGTATTGTTTGCGTGATCGGGACCGTCGTTGAAGTCATCACACCGCTGAAATCTTGTGGTATTGTTTTTGTTGTTGAAGAACATTTGGCATGTATAGGCTATTATATTTTGTCGAATTGTGGGTTGTAAACTTTAAGCCATGTGAAAATGGCCTATGTGCTCGTCGAGTGGAATGCTAGAACCTATAGCCACGAGTCTTAGAAACTCAAATCTTGATAAGGTGGCCATAATTTGTGTCATGTATGATGGATGATTAAGGCCAAGGAAAAATTCATGAAATTGGCATAGTCTACTGCAGTAACTGTTGCGGACAGCAGCAGTGAGATGAGATTGAAAAATCACTAAAAATAGTAAAAGTAGAATTAAATAGTGAGTAAATTATGGAACTGAACCTTGATGAATCTATTTTTATATGGACGAAACGAAACGACCATATGAGCGGTATACTGAGAAATATTAAGGTTCTCGTGAGACAGGGCCAGAACGGTTTCTGGGTCCCCTGTCGCGACTTTGAAAATTTACCATAAATTATCCAGAAAGAATTAGGAGTCATTCCTTATATGTAAAGATTCCATTTTGAGTCTAGTTTCATTAGAAACAAACGGCACCAGTATTAAAGCCCTGTACAGGGAGATATTCAAGTTGTAACGCGCGAAGGTCAGAGCAGTCGGTCCCTGTAACATCGGTGACTTTAACTAATAAACTGTACCAATTGGCCCAACCAAAAATTCTAAAAATAAATCCATGGATGGGTATATGAGTCTAAATTCAGGGAAAATTTACGAAACCAGTTTCCGAGTTTTGAAACTCGAGATATGATTTTTAAGGCGACGGTGACGCAGTTTTCCAGCCTGACTGGTAATGTCAAATTGGTTGGTATCTTGAGAGGGTTTGGCCGTTAACCCCTCGTGTCCGACACCGGCGTCGGTCACGAGTTAGGGGTGTTACAGCTCGAATGATTAAATCAATTTATTTGTTAAATTAAGCTCAAGAGCAAAGGGGAGCTAAATCCGATAAAGGGAAGGAAAAAGTGGTCGAATAGCCATCGGAATCATTCGACAACATCCGAGGTAAGTTCTTGAGTAATAGAGCTTAAATTATGATTTGATTAGATCATGTTTTAAGCAAATAGAAATCATGCTCTTTGTGTGTGGCTATTGAGCCGAAATTGTAAATATGATAAGTGTCTTGTGTTTGAGCTTTGGTAATGAGAATGTAATAAGAATGTGTATTGATTTGTTGATATATGTGCTTGGTTATTCGAATGGTATCCGGGCTAAGTCCCGAAGGCTTTTGTGCTAAGTGACTAAATCCGGGTCAATTCCCGAAGGCATTTGTGCGAGTTACCAAAACCGGGTTAAGTCCCGAAGGCATTTGTGCGAGTTACTAAATCCGGGCTAATTCCCGAAGGCAATTGTGCGAATCACTATAACCGGGCTATGTCTCGAAGACAATCGAGTGAGTCGCTATATCCGGTTAAATTCCGAAGGTACGTGATTCGGGAATGAGCAATCTTGCTGTAAAAATTTCAGTTAATACGCTTGCAAAAATTCCAGCAATGAGGTATGTTCGTATGTGCTTGAATTAGTTGAGCCCTTACAAGTAAGTATTCGCTCAGTTGATAAACGAGCTACCGGCCTTTGGCTAAGTTGATCTTTTGTGTATGAACATAAGGGTTGGTAATGTGAAGTAAGTATGATATTGAGAATGTGTGCATATGAAATTATCCGTTTAGCTATATGAATGCTATACTTTTGTTGTGCTGGAATCCCTTGCTCAAAACTTACTAAGCATAAATTGCTTACTCCGTTTCTTTGTTCTCTTTTATAGATTTTGGCTCGTCACCATCGGACTCGGGATTTTGGAAGTCGAAGTCTCCCACACTATCAAAGCCCCTTTTGGTACAAATTTTGGTTGAGCTTTGAAATGGCATGTATAGGACTACCCTTTGTTGTTTTTCGAGTACTTTTTGTGATGTATGTGTGTACTGACCATGCGAAAATGGCGCCGTAAGTGGAGTATGGCATTAGACCATTTGTGTTTATGTATATATATATGGTTTCATGATGTGACTATGGACTGGAATGGAAGTGTTGGGCAATGATCAGCCCTTGGAATGGCTAAATATGATCATATGTGGACCTATGTATGACAAAACTCTAGTTGGTCCATGCAAACCACGAAATAGGTAAAGTTTACCTTGAAAACAGATGCTGACAGCAGCAGTGGTGTGGATGTGAAAAATCACTAAAAATATCAGGAATGGAATTAAATAGTGAATAAATTATTTAAATGAGCCTTGATGAATCTATTTTCATATGGAAGAAACGAAACGGTCATATGAGTTGTATGTTAAGAGATATTTAGGTATTCGTAAAACAGGGCCAGAACGGTTTCTGGATTCCCTGTTCCGACTTTGGAAATTCATTATAAAGTAACCAGAGATAATTAGGAGTCATTCCATATATGTATAGATTCCTCTTTGAGTCTAGTTTCTATAGAAACAAACAGCATCAGTATTGAAGCCCTGTACAGGGAGATATTCAAGTTGTAATGCGCAAAGGTCAGTGTAGTCGACCCCTGTAACATGGGAGACTTTAACTAATAAACTGTACTAATTGGCTCGACCAAAAATTCTAGAAAAAAATCTGTAGATGAACATATGAGTTTAGTTTCAGGGAAAAATTACGAAACTGATTTTCGAGTTTTGAAACTCAAGATATGATTTTTAAGGCGACAGTGATGCAGTAACCACCTTGCCTGGAAATTTTTTTTATGGACTGTGAAAACAATTAAGTTAAGTCTGTGTGCACCTTGTGTTCGACTCCGGTAACGGACTCGGGTACGGGGTGTTACAATTTTATTGGTATCAGAGCTACGGTTTAGTCGATTCTAGGACTACCGTAATGCGTTTGGGTCTAGCTATACATGCCATTTTATGTGATTATTTGATAGTGTGGTGATTTCTGACATTTGCAAATGTGTTTATTTATAGTAATGGATCCCGATCCTAACCGAGCGGTAGCTGATGATCTTGAGAGTGTAGCGCTTGCTCCCGCACAAGGGACAGCGCCGGCGGACTCTCAACCTAATGCTGGTAATCCAAATGATGAAGCTAGACAAGCTTTCTATAGCGTGATGAATGATTGGTTCAACCAATACATTCGAACTAATCTGTTGTTCCACAACCTCCATTCCCAACAAACACAGCCCCGCACCTACAATGCCTCCGATAACCGACCAAATAAGGTCGAATAAGCCCCAGATTGATGAATCCGAAAACATGGGGCTCTGAATTTAAAGCTACGGATAGCGACGATGCCGAGCAAGCTGAATTTTGGTTGGACAACACTATCCGGTACTCGATGAGCTATCTTGTACACCGATGAATGCCTAAAGTGTACTATCTCCTTCTGCTGCGATTACGCCTACTATTGGTGGAGTACTCGACTTCATTGTGCCCGAGAGCAAGTAACTTGGGAGTTTTTCCAAACCGAGTTTGAAAAAAGTATATCGGTCGAGATTTGTTGATCAAAACGAAAAGAATTTCTTGAGCTTAAGCAAGGTTCTATGTCGATCCACGATTACGAGCGAAAATTTGTTAGACTTAGTAGATACGCCGGAATGTATTTCGTCCGAGGCTATCATGTGTAAACGCCGAGGATGGGCTGAATGAAGATATAAAATGTTCGTTGGCATTCTTGAAATACGAGAGTTCGTAGTACTTGTCGAGCGATCTTGTAAAGCCAAGAGCTTAGAAAAGAAAAACAAAAGTTAATGTGGGAATTGAGAGTTTAAGTAAAGATCCTCGGAAAGTCTCTTCAACAGGCATTGAAGAAATTTCGTGATGATGTGGGCGGTCTAGAGGCACTTCGGCCTTTTTAGACGAGATCGTGATCGACCCCCGTGGGTACACGAGGCACTTGATTGCCGCCGGTGTTGGGAATGAACGTCGAGACGAAGCTGAGTGTCGACATTGTGGCAAATGGCATTCTAGAAGTTGTAGATTCCGTGACCGCTTTACAAGTGCGGATCGATTGACCACTTCATTAAAGATTGCCCGAGGTTGTCCGAGCAGAATGTAGATCGAGTGGGAAACCGGCGCTACTCTCGCCGAGGTAGACCATCTAGAAATACGGGCAATGCTAGTGGTGGTCGAGAGGATCTAGAGATGCTACGACCAGATCCGAGGCTCGCGCTCCTGCTAGGGCTTATGCTGTCGCGCGACGCCGAGGATGCTTCCTCGCCGGATGTTATTACTGGTACTTTCACTCTCTTTGATACTAATGTGATTGCTTTAATTGACCCCGGTTCTACTCACTCTTATATATGCGAAACCTTAGCATCCAAGAAGACTTTACCTATTGAGTCTCATCGAGTTCGTAATTCGGGTGTCAAATCCCTTGGGTCGTTACGTGCTGGTCGACAAAGTGTGTAAGAAATGTCCCCTAGTAATTCGAGGTTCCTGTTTTTTAGCGGACTTGATGCTTTTGCCGTTCGATGAATTTGATGTTATTCTTGGGTTGGATTGGTTGACCGTGCATGATGCGGTTGTGAATTGCAAAAGCAAGACTATTGATTTGAGGTGCGCAAATAACGAGATGATCCGAGTTGAGTCTACGGACTTAAAGGGGTTGCCAGTTGTAATATCATCAATGTTGGCCCAGAAATATGTAAGAAAGGGGTGCGAAGCATACCTTGCGTATGTACTTGATGATAAGGAGTTAGAAATAAAACCCGAATCTGTGCCGGTGGTTTGTGAATACCCGGATGTTTTTCCCGAAGAATTACCGGGTTTGCCACCTGTTCGGGAGATAGAGTTTGGTATTGAGCTTGTACCTGGGACTATGCCTATTTCGATAGCTCCGTATCGTATGGCACCAACTGAGTTAAAAGAGTTGAAAGCTCAGTTGCAAGAATTGACGGATAGAGGTTTCGCTCGACCAAGTTTCTCACCTTAGGGTGCACCAGTATTGTTTGTGAAAAAGAAGGACGGAACCATGAGGTTGTGTATTGACTATCGTCAGCTGAATAAAGTGACGATAAAGAATAAATATCCATTACCGTGTATTGATGATTTGTTTGATCAACTAAAGGGAGCCTCAGTGTTTTCAAAGATAGATTTGAGATCGGGTTATTATCGATTATGGATTCAAGATTCGGCGTACCCAAAAGCGCTTTCGAGCGAGGTACGGTCCTACTGAGCTCTTAGTGATGCCGTTCGGGCTCACTAATGCCCTGCGGTATTTATGGATTTGATGAATCGGATCTTGACATGATTTGGACGGTTCGTAGTTGTGTTCATTGATGACATCTTGGTCTATTCAAGAGATGAGACCGAACATCTGAACACCGAGATTAGTGTTGCAAATTTTACGGGATAAGCGGTTGTATGCTAAGTTCAGCAAGTGTGAGTTCGGTTAAGGGAGGTTAGCTTCTTGGGTCATGTGGTATCTGCGCCGACGGTATTCGAGTCGACCGAGCAAAATTTCAGCCATACTTAACTAGAAGCCTCAGAAATATTCTTGAGGTTCGAGCTTTTTGGGACTTGCGGTTACTACCGACGGTTTGTGAAAGGTTTCTCGATGATAGCCACACCCATGACGAAGCTACTTCAAAAGATGTTAAGTTCGAATAGACGGAAAATGTCGAAAAGTTTTGATCAATGAAACTTATTTGTGGAAGCTCCAATTTTAGTGTAGCCCGAATCAGGCAAAGAGTTTGTCATCTATAGTGACGCCTCCCTACTTGGGTTGGGTTGCGTATTGATGCAAGAAGGTCGAGTTGTGGCCTATGCGTCGAGACAATTAAAGCCACATGAGAAAAATTATCCGACCCATGATCTCGAACTAGCTGCCATCGTATTCGCTTTGAAAATATGGCGACACTACCTATTTGGGGAGAAGTGCCATGTATTTTCGGATCACAAAAGTCTCAAATATTTGATGACTCAAAGAGACTTGAATCTGCGACAAAGACGTTAGCTCGAGTTGTTAAAAGATTATGAGCTTGTCATTGATTATCACCCGGAAAGGCTAATGTGGTTGCGGACGCCTTAAGCGGAAATCACTTATTTGCTTTGAGCGATGAATGTACACTTGTCCGTTTCTACCCGACAATGTGTTAGTAGCGAATTAAAGGCCAAACCATTATTGATTCATCAAATTCGTGAAGCTCAGAAAGTCAACGATGAGTTGGTTACAAAACGGCTGAGTGTGTTCCGAACAAGAAATCGGAGTTTCAAATTGATGATGATGATTGTTTGAGGTTCAGAAGTCGTCTGTGTGTTCCAAGGAATTCGAAACTCATTTCGATGATTCTGAACGAAGCCCATTGTAGCCGAATGTCAATTCACCCGAGGAGTACGAAGATGTACAACGATTTGAAACGTCGGTTTTGGTGGCATGGTATGAAACGAGACATCTCCGACTTTGTTTCGAGATGTTTAATATGTCAACAAGTGAAAGCGAAACATCAAGTGCCTTCAGGGTTACTTCAGCCGATCACGATACCCGAGTGGAAATGGGATCGAGTCACAATGGACTTTGTGTCCGGACTGCCATTGTCAACAAGCAAGAAGGATGCGATTTGGGTTGTTGTTGATAGACTGACTAAGTCGGCTCACTTTATCCCCGTGCGTACGAATTTTTCATTGGATAAACTAGTTGAATTGTACGTTTCTCAGATTGTGAGATTACACAGGGTACCGATTTCTTTTGTGTCGGATAGAGATCCGAGATTCACCTCGCGATTTTGGAAGAAATTGCAAGAAGCTTTGGGTACCAAGTTGCATTTTAGCACCGCCTTTCACCCCCAAACCGATGGTCAATCCAGGCGGATAATTTAGATACTTGAGGATATGTTGAGATGTTGCATCCTCGAGTTCAGTGGTTCATGGGAACGGTATTTACCTTTGATTGAATTCACTTACAACAATAGTTTTCAATCAAGTATTAAGATGGCGCCTTACGAGGCCTTGTACGGGCGTAAATGCCGTACACCATTTGTGACAGCCCTAAAGTGACCCTAGTCGGAAAGCGGTTTCGGGACCGCTAAACCGAGTCACCAAATTATTTGGATGTGATATTTATGGTCTAAAATATGTGAATATGAATGTGCGAAAATTTTAAGCTTCGATTTAGTAAATTGCATGTGAATTTAGTCAAAAGGACTTGTGTGACACTTTTGAAATGTGATAGGCTAATCTACAAGGATCTAATAGTGCATGTAGTCAAAAGGGAGGACTTGCATGTCAATTTTCCCCCCTAATATGTAGTGGCCGGCCATGAGCATGAGGTTGGACAAAATGTTATGGGGTGAAACATGTTGGAAACATGTTGTGTTAGTGTGTTATGGGAGAAAGAAAAGAATAAAGGGTTTGTAATAAAGAAATGAATGGGAGGGGTGATGAGAACAAAGTTGTCTCATCCATGTTCTCCCCTTTGCCGTGACTTGAGAAAGAAAGAAAAGAAGAAATTGGTTCTTCTTGGCCGTGAATTGAAGGAGGAAGAAGAGGGGAAGTTCGGCCAAGGTGGTTCTTGAGATTAAGGTATGTTCAATGTTGCTTTTGGAGGTTTACACATCCTTTGGAGGGTTAGCCTACTTCTATTTATCTCATGGATGAAATTGGAGTTGTTGGAGAGTTAGGATTCGGCTAAGAGACTTCAAAATTTTAGTTGATGCCTTGATACTACTAGCATGTTAGCTATGTGGACGTGTTAAGTTACTTGAAATGTTAGATAAATTTTAACTCCCTACCAAATTCTTTAGGCAACCCATGTTAGAAATTTCGGTATTGAGATGTCTAGATCTTTCGGCCGTTGTGGATATGGAGGAATTAAGTTTTGTTTCTTGTTAAGTTGGATGAATTTTGTTGTATGAGTGCTTGAACAAACTATGATTAAATGGATGCATAGATTCAAAGTGGGAAGAAATGGGCTATTATATTTGATGCTAATGCCGAATATGAAGATGATGAGCTTGAATAAATAATATTCAGCTAGCATGATAAGTTATGAAATATTAAGTAGATGATATAAATAAGCTATTTAGATGTTAAAGAATGTTGTCTAAATGGATGAAGACTATGATGTCTAAAAGCGCTATTTATTTGCTTTACAAGCTGAAATTTTAGGGATTGAATGCGAAATTAATTGTACATGAAGGTTAAAGTTTTGTATCCGATGCTTCAATCCAAGCTGAGTGATGGTGTTCGAAAGTGCTCTGCGGCTTTAGCTTAAGAGCAAAGAGGATCAAAGTCGGATAAGGAAAAAGAGTATGTAAACGAATAGCCGTGGATACCTAATCGTCGACCACTTTCGAGGTAAGTTTTAAGTGATTAAACGTTGAGTAAATTCAATCATAATAGGACATAATGAGTTGATTTAATAAGATATGATGTGGCCATGATATGTCTTAAACCCAAATGGTAAGTTCATAAGTGTTTGGACTTGGAAGTTTAAGAGCAAATTGTAATAATTTGCTTGGACAGTAGCAGTAATGTGATTTTAGAAAATCACTATAAATTGTTGGTGTGGAATTATAGGCTGAATAAAATATGTAATCAAAGCTTAGTTGGTCTAGTTTCTTATAAAAGAGACCGTGGAAGCAAAGAAATCTCCTATAAAGAGATATTTAAAGTAGTGCGGGACAGTGTCAGAATGACTCTGAAATCCCCTGTTCTGTTTTTGGAAAATCATTATAATTTGTACAAAAATGGTTATAAGATAAGATTTATATTCTTAGACTCCTTAATGAGTCTAGTTTCAAATGGAATCAAATATAACACATTATGAATTCTGTACAATGAAAAATTTGATTCGTAGCGAAGAGTGGTCAGATTAGTCAAACAGTGAAACAGGGGAAACTTTAAGAAAAATCTGGTATTGATTGGCCAAAACAAAAATTCTGAAAATTTCATGGATGGAAGATATATGAGTCTATATTCTGAGAAAATTAACGGCAAGTGATTTGGAGTCTTGTAGCTCGGGTATAAATAATTTAGTGACCATTGCTCAGGAAAACAGCTCAGTAGCGAATATGTGATTTTGTTGTAAACATGGATAAAAACTTGTTTTAGTTGCTCATAAGCTATTGATTGATCCCATACCGGAATTCTAAATTGTGATATTGTAAAATGATACATGAGTGTTAGATGGATCTTTGATATCAAAATTTGTGAAATTGTAAGTTTATGAGTATTCGAATATGAAATGATAGTATGGCGTGAAATTGAATTATTCGTTGGAAAATGATTGATGAAGATTCGGCCAAGACCAAGTCTGTACATAATAATATATGTGATAAGGCCTAATGGCCGATGTGATGAATGTGAAAATAATAAATTTATGTGATAAGGCCTAATGGCCGATGTGATGAATGTGAAAATGTATATATATGTGATAAGGCCTAATGGCCGATGTGATGAATGTGAGCCGATGTGATGAATGTGAAAATGTATATATATGTGATAAGGCCTAATGGCCGACGTGATGAATGTGAAAGTGTATATCTATATATGTGGTAAAGCCGAATGGCTAATGTGAATGTTGTAACATGTGATCAAGTGTACATGAAATTTGGAAATATGTTCCGGTGAGACCCGATGACTACGTGTGGAGATTATGTCCGATGCGACACGATGACTACGTGTGGAGATTATGTCGGGTAAGACTTCGTAATAAGAATTGCTTATAAATATACGCAATGCGAAAGGTTAAACAGGTATGTACTCCAAGTTTATATATGATGCATACGAGAGCAATCTATGGGACTATTCCTATGATTATGTGACATCGGATTTGTGTGAGAGGTTATGTGAAATCATACGATATATCTATGTCACATGAGCTCACTTTTATGTGAGAGTTTATCTGCCTATTGTATATGATAAGATGTGCATATTCGGTAAAGGGATGGTATGCCTGAAGGAAGAGTGAAATAAAAATACGAACAACTATGTTATAATTTGATTGTTATCTGTTGACACTGCTTAAAACTTACTAAGCATTGTAATGCTTACTCCGTTTACTCTGTTTCCTCTGCCTTATAGGTCTCATTACGAAGCTACAGGCTCGGGGATCGTCAGCAACTAGTCACACTATCACTATCCACTGTTTGGTACTGCTATGTTTTGGAATATCTTATGGCATGTATAGAATAGACTAGTAGTGAGAGGATAATTTGGTTAATGTATAGGACTACCCCTTTTGTTATGGGTCATGGACCCTTTGGATTTGTATAATTTTGGATAGCCATGCGAAAATGGCTTATAAATGTTTTGAGCATAATGTTATAATCATTCGGTATGTATATGCTCATTAAGAGGCATGGAAATGTTTGGCAACGATCAGCCATTAGAATGGTTCATCATGATTATATTTTGGACTATATATGCAAGAGGGTTAGTTGAATCATAGAAACTATGTGTTAGATAGAGTCTGCCCTAAAAATAGATGCTGGCAGCAGCAGTGATGTGGATGTGAAAAATCACTAAAAATAGTAGAGATGGAATTAAATAGTGAATAAATTATTTAAATGAACCTTGATGAATCTACTTTCATATGGAAGAAACGAAACGGTCATGTGAGTTGTATGTTAAGAGATATTTGGGTTTTCGTGAAACAGGGCCAGAACGGTTTCTGGATTCCCTGTTCTGACTTTGGAAATTCATTGTAAATTAACCAGAGATAATTAGGAGTCATGCCATATATGTATAGATTCCTCTTTGAGTCTTGTTTCTGTAGAAACAAACGTCATCAGTATTTAAGCTCTGTACAGGGAGATATCCAGGTCGTAATGCATGAAGGTCAGTGTAGTCACACCCTGTAACAGGGGAGATTTTAACTAATAAACTATACTAATTGGCCCAACCAAAAATTCTAGAAAAAAATTTGTAGATGCATATATGAGTCTAGTTTTAGGGAAAAATTACGAAACTGGTTTTCGAGTTTTGGAACTCAAGATATGATTTTTAAAGTGACAGTGACGCAGTTAGCCATCTGCCTGGAAAATTTTTAAAATGGACTGTGAAAGTGAATGGTTTAAGCCGTTAACCCCTCGTGTCCGACTCCGGCAGCGGACTCGGGTACGGGGTGTTACACCATTGTTTTGGACCGAGCTCGGTGAAAGCAAAATTTTCGGGGTGGATTTGATTAAAGATGCTGAACAGAAAGTAAAAGTAATCCGTGAAAATCTGAAGATAGCCTCCGATCGTCAGAAGTCGTACGCGGATCTGAAACGAAAAGACATTGAGTATCAGGTGGGAGATAAAGTGTTTCTTAAAGTTTTGCCTTGGAAAAAGATACTCGATTTGGGAGCAAGGGCAAATTGAGTCCGAGGTTCATCGGGCCATATGAGATATCCGAACGAGTCGGTCCGATTCGCGTATCGTTTGATTTTGCCCCCTGAACTTGAAAAGATTCACGACGTCTTTCATGTTTCGATGCTTCGACGTTATAGATCTGATCCGTCGCACGTAATTAGTCCATCAGAGGTTGAAATTCAAGCCGATATGAGTTATGAAGAAGAACCGATTCGTATCCTAGCTCGTGAAGTGAAGGAGTTGCGAAACAAAAGGGTTCCGTTAGTAAAAGTGTTATGGCTCAAACATGGGATGGAAGAAGCTACTTGGGAACCCGAGAATTCTATAAAAGAGCGATACCCAAACCTATTTACCGGTAAGATTTTCGGGGACGAAAATTTCTTGTGTGGGGGAGAGTTGTGACAGCCCAAAATTGACCCTAGTCGGGAAGTGGTTTCGGGACCGCTAAACCGAGTCACCGAAATGTTTGAACGTAATATTTATTGTCTAGAATATGTATTTATGAATGTGTGAAAATTTCAAGCTTCGATTTAGTCGATTGCATGTGAATTCAGTTATTAGGACTTGTGTGACACTTTTGAAATGTGATAGGCTAATCTATAAGGACCTAATAGTGCATGTAATCAAAAGGGAGGACTTGCATGTCAAATTTCCCCCCCTAATAGCTAGTGGCCGGCCATGACAAGGGATTATGGGCAAAAACATGTCATAAAACATGTTGGGACAATGGTGTATGTAAGAAAAAAATAAAATAATGAGCATGGGAATTGAATAATGAAAGGGAAGAAAAAAAAAAAGAGAATGGTGAGTGTCCCCCCCCATTGCCGTGATTTGAAGAAAAGAAAAGAAAAAAATTTGTTCATCCTTTTCATTCTCTCTTGACCGAAAATTTTAAGGAAGAAGAGGGAGTTCTTGCTTCATGTTTGGTTTGGAAGAGGATTAGGAAGAGGTTTGGCCATACTTGTATCAAGATTAAGGTATGTTTGATGTTGTGCCATGAGATTCATGCATGTTTTTGGTTGCTAACTTGATGTTCTTATTAGCCCATGGTTCAAATCCTTGCTATGTCATGGGGGTGGTATTCGGCCAAGGTGGATTTTGTGTTAATGCCATTGCATGTTAAATATGAAGCTTGCTAATGATACATGTGATGGTGGATTGATGGTCGTTGGACTTTCTTTTTAGCATTTTGAGTGAGACATTAAGTTCTTTGTTTAACCATGACCAAAATTGAAAGCGGTATGGTGTTGTGATGTATTCGGCCATGGTACATCCATAAGTATAATTTATGCTTATTGCATGGTAGGCAAGATTTGTGTTTTGGATTTATGTTCATGTTTAGTTATAATCAACTTTGAGATTCGGCTCTAGCATATATATATATATATATATATATGTTTGCACATGATGTATTGGTATGACATATATACTATCTCAAGGTATATATTTTCATATGATGATGTTTCGGTTATGAAGTAAATGATTGATGCGTATTGAGTTACAATATGGAATGCGTTAGTTAGTAAAATGTATGCTGTTTATGTGTGGTATTAAGTCTATAATTGGCCTCAACATGGACATGCATATTCGGCCACATGAGGGGGATTGGTGTGCATGCATTCGAGTAGAGGCAAGCATATTGATACCTATTCTTGGCTTGGAAAATTCGGCTAAGGAGAGTACTAACTAATGTATTGAGTTTGATTCATGATTTCCGTACATATGCGACTTTAAGGTCTAATGAAAATATGTGGGCTAAGTACCTTGAATTCCTCTTTCGATGCTCAAATGATTAAATCAATTTATTTGTTAAATTAAGCTCAAGAGCAAAGGGGAGCTAAATCCGATAAAGGGAAGGAAAAAGTGGTCGAATAGCCATCGGAATCATTCGACAACATCCGAGGTAAGTTCTTGAGTAATAGAGCTTAAATTATGATTTGATTAGATCATGTTTTAAGCAAATCGAAATCATGCTCTTTGTGTGTGGCTATTGAGCCGAAATTGTAAATATGATAAGTGTCTTGTGTTTGAGCTTTGGTAATAAGAATGTAATAAGAATGTGTATTGATTTGTTGATATATGTGCTTGGTTATTCGAATGGTATCCGGGCTAAGTCCCGAAGGCTTTTGTGCTAAGTGACTAAATCTGGGTCAATTCCCGAAGGCATTTGTGTGAGTTACCAAAACCGGGTTAAGTCCCGAAGGCATTTGTGCGAGTTACTAAATCCGAGCTAATTCCCGAAGGCAATTGTGCGAATCACTATAACCGGGCTATGTCCCGAAGACAATCGAGCGAGTCGCTATATCCGGTTAAATTCCGAAGGTACGTGATTCGGGAATGAGCAATCTTGCTGTAAAATTTCAGTTAATATGCTTGCAAAAAATTCCAGCAATGAGGTATGTTCGTATGTGCTTGAATTAGTTGAGCCCTTACAAGTAAGTATTCGCTCAGTTGATAAACGAGCTACCGGCCTTTGGCTAAGTTGATCTTTTGTGTATGAACATAAGGGTTGGTAATGTGAAGTAAGTATGATATTGAGAATGTGTGCATATGAAATTATCCGTTTAGCTATATGAATGCTATGCTTTTGTTGTGCTGGAATCCCTTGCTCAAAACTTACTAAGCATAAATTGCTTACTCCATTTCTTTGTTCTCTGCTTTATAGATTTTGGCTCGTCACTATCGGACTGGATTTTTGGAAGTCAAAGTCTCCCACACTATCAAAGCCCCTTTGGTACAAATTTTGGTTGAGCTTTGAAATGGCATGTATAGGACTACCCTTTGTTGTTTTTCGAGTACTTTTGTGATGTATGTGTGTACAACCATGCGAAAATGGCGATAGAAGTGGAGTATGGCATTAGACCATTTGTGTTTATGTATATATATATGGTTTCATGATGTGACTATGGACTGGAATGGAAGTGTTGGGCAATGATCAGCCCTTGGAATGGCTAAATATGATCATATGTGGACCTATGTATGACAAAACTCTAGTTGGTCCATGCAAACCACGAAATAGGTAAAGTTTACCTTGAAAACAGATGCTGACAGCAGCAGTGGTGTGGATGTGAAAAATCACTAAAAATATCAGGAATGGAATTAAATAGTGAATAAATTATGTAAATGAGCCTTGATGAATCTATTTTCATATGGAAGAAACGAAACGGTCATATGAGTTGTATGTTAAGAGATATTTAGGTATTCGTGAAACAGGGCCAGAACGGTTTCTGGATTCCCTGTTCCGACTTTGGAAATTCATTATAAATTAACCAGAGATAATTAGGAGTCATGACATATATGTATAGATTCCTCTTTGAGTGTAGTTTCTATAGAAACAAACGGCATCAGTATTGAAGCCCTGTACAGGGAGATATTCAAGTTGTAACGCGCGAAGGTCAGTGTAGTCGACCCCTGTAACATGGGAGACTTTAACTAATAAACTGTACTAATTGGCTTGACCAAAAATTCTAGAAAACAATCTGTAGATGGACATATGAGTCTAGTTTCAGGGAAAAATTACGAAACTGATTTTCGAGTTTTGAAACTCAAGATATGATTTTTAAGGTGACAGTGACGCAATAACCAGCTTGTCTGGAAATTTTTTTTATGGACTGTGAAAACAATTAAGTTAAGTCTGTGTGCACCTTGTGTTCGACTCCGGTAACGGACTCGGGTACGGGGTGTTACAGTAGGCCAATAATATCCTTGTTTGATTATTTTCTGCTCTAGCAACCTGCCTCCCAGATGGTCGCCGCAAATGCCTTCATGGATTTCTCTCATGATATATTAAGCTTCCGATAAAGAGAGGCATCGCAGTAGTAAGTGTGAAAACCCTTTTCGGTATAGCACGCCCTCTAGAAAGGAGTATCGCGTTGCCTTGTGTTGTTGTTTTGTGAGCTCTTTTTGGTCTTGGCTTTCCTCTTTACCTTGGAACGTGTGGATTATAAGGGTCACCTACGTTTCTTCTTGGGTTGTGGAGAACACTTGGGAAAATCATAGCTTGGTGCTTCCTTATGTTCAAGTAGGATTTTTCCTCTTTGCTCAATAGTGATAGAGGATGCTAACTTTGACAGAGCATCCACGTGCGTGTTGTCGTTCCTTAGGAGCTGCCTGACCTCAACTTTATTGAATCCCTCCAACAATTGAATTGTTGGTGTATGGTATCATTTTAGTGTGGGCTCTTTGACCTCATACTCGTCATGTATTTACTTTGCCACGAGCTGGGAATCAGTGTGTATGGTCAAATTCCTGGAAATTAGTTGGAATTGTAGTCCTAAGATTAGCATTTCGTATTTGACGGTGTTGTTTGATGTTTGGAATCCAAATGACAATCCATATTGCCACTCATTACCCTCTGAGTCTATCACCAGTACACTTGCCTCAGATCCCGTTCTGCCTACGAAGCCATCGACGTAAATCATCCAATCTTTCGGTTTATCTATTGTGCATGCACTTCCTGGTGTGTTTACTATTGGTAGTGTCTAACAACTAAAAGCGATTTTAGTAAAAAAAATGTAAAGTGGGTATTGTTTCTCCACATAGTGTGAGAATCGTTAGAGGTAATTTTTATCGCATGATGTGTCATTCACTAACTTGCTAATTTTCGTTAGTATTCACATATTACATTATGTCAGTGAGGTACTTCACTATTCAATGTTTGAAATTACATTCTATGTTACCTGTTGTATTTTTATTTATTTTGAATGAGCACTCTACCATAAAATCTGCCAACACCTGGCCTTTTAATATATTCCGCAAGGTAAAATCTATCCTGAATTCTGCAAGTTCGATATTCCATTTTTTTATCCTCCCTAGGGTGTCTGTCTTGGTGAGCACCTCCTTCATTGGCTAGTTAGTAACCACGATGATAGGGTGGGCCTAGAATTATGGTCGTAGCTTGCAAGTTGCAATGATTAGAGCATAAATGCATTTTTCTATATTTGTGTCCCTGAGCTCACCATGCTAAAGGACCTTGCTGATATAATACACTAGAAATTGGAGGGTGCCTTCAGATTTGACAAAGACAGTTATGATTGTTTCTTCTGATGCTACTAGGAACAGATGAAGCATTTCTTCCATTTGAAACGATCTTAGAAGTGGGGGGGGAAGTAAGGTACTACTTTAGTTGTTCAAAAGTAGTTTGACATTCTTTGGTCCATGAGAATTGTGTCCTCAAAGCCCTAAAAAATGGTATGCACTTGTCTGCCATTCTAGAGATAAATCTATTTAATGCCGCCACCTTGCCCGTGGGGTGTTGGATCTCTTTTATAGTTCGCAGTGGGGGAAAATCCATGATAGGTTGAATCTTTTCTAGGTTCACCTCAATTCCCTTCTATGATATTATTAAGCCCAAGAACTTGCCAGCTCGCACACTAAAGACGTACTTTTCGGGGTTAAACTTCATGCTATGGGCCATCAGCGTCACGAACATGTCAGATAAGTTCCATACATGCTCCTCCATGGATTCACTTTTTACCAGCATATCATCTACATATACCTCCAGACTATGGCTTATCTACTTTTTGAATATCTTGTTTACCAACATTTAGTAAGTTGCACTTACATTTTTTAGTCCAAATGGCATAACTTAGTAACAGAAGATACATTCCTTAGTGATGAAGGTTGTCTTCTCCTAGTCACCTCGGTCTAATAGGATTTGATTGTAGCCTGAGAAGGCATTCATGAAGCTTATGAGCTTGTGCTTGACGGAGGCATCAACTAGGCTATCTATCAACATTAAGGAGAAACTATCTTTAGGGCATGTCTTGTTCAAGTTGGTGAAGTCGATGCACATCCTCCGCTTTCCTATCACATTTTTTTACCATTACCACATTCGAAATCCAAACAGAGTACTCTAGTTCCCCAATAAATCTGGTGGCCAATAGCTTGGCAACTTCTTGTCTTGCTACTTCAATTACTTGTGGTGCGAACTGTCTCTTCATCTGTTTCACGAGCTTCGCCTCTAGGAGTACATTTAACATATGCACTATTACCTATGAATCCACGCCTGGCATATCCATTGCAGACCATGCGAAAACGTCTGAATTTCCCCTCAGGCATTCGACCAGTAAAATCTTTTCTTATCCACTCAACCCTGAAAAAATTATAATTGTTCTTTCTTTATTGTCACAGAATAACTATAGGGTCTTCGGGTGCTTCGATGTTCCAGGTTTTGTATCTCAATGTTCTTTCCTTACATCTAGTTCGTCCAAGTTGATTGCTTTTCTTCTCGGCCAAAGGTTGTTTTGCCTGCCTCAAAGACAGCATGTGACACTGCCTCGCCGTGTATTAGTTGAATCACAAGAAGCCAAAACTGGTATTTATCGGGAACTTGATCTTCATATAATAGGTTGGCATCATCATTTTCGTCATTCATATGATTAGTCTACCAAAAATGGCATTATATACCATCGAGTGATCGACCACATGAAATTGGACATATCTCATGGCCGTGTGTTTGTTGTCGCCCAGAGTGATCGGCAATATGATAATGCACCTTACTTCATCAGGATGGTTCACAAAGCTGTACAAAGGGTTGGTTGCAGATAAGGGTTGCACTTTTAAGCTCATTTTCTTGTATGCTCTCCAAGATAGGACTTCTACTACCCTGTCGTTATCGACAAGTATCTTCTTGACTTCAAACCCTTCAATCTCAATCAAAACCACCATTTGGTCATTCAGATCTTCTCACGGATTGACTCATCGTCACCATTTTCGAACTCTACACTTCACTATTCTTGGTGTCGCGATTTCTTCGAGGTATTGAGTGTTATCACATTGCCCATGTGAGCTAGCATCTTTGTGCTTGATTGCATTCACTCATCGTTTGTACCTACTATTACATGAATGGTTCATCGTACCCTTTGCTTTCCTTTAGGTCTAGTCCCTACGAACTTTGGCCCTACTGTAGACCTCTCTAGTTTATGAACTCAACAAGTTCTCCATTTGGGATAGATTCTTCTATGACATCCTTTAATGTGAAGCAATCTTCGGTCTTATGTCACATAGCATCATGAAAGGTGTATGGTCCCTAGAATTCATCCTTCTACCGGTACTTCGCATTGAGGGCGATTTAAAAAGGATACACAGGCTCTTTATATGGTTAAAGATGTAAGCTCGCATGGCATTCAATGGGGTGTAACGCCTCACATGCTCCTGTTGATGTCTCTATGGGTTTCTAAGTGCATCAACCTGGGCTAAGGTCCTGTGCAGCCTGGCGGGCCTGACCTGCAAGAACTGGTTGCTAGGGGATTGCCTAGCGCGCTATCCTTCTCTGTTAATGGATTGTCTATCATCCTTTTGAAAATTGACTCGTGAAACCCTCTTGATCTCTTTTCCCTCCACAAAATTATGAGCTTATTCGTATGGTTAGCTAGGCTCTGATACCACTAAATGTAACACTCCTAACCCCTACCCATCATCGGAATAGGGTTTCAGAGTATTACTAGAACATTCAGAACATTTTACAGATAATTCTTATAAGTTTCAATTCATTTACAGAGACCATTCAACACGTCCCTTAATTAGACCCTCAAGACCCAATACAAGCTTTAGAATCAAGCCGGGACTTAATGAAACTCATAAAATTTTTCGCGACATTTTAAAAGTTTTGCAAAGTTGCAGGGCTCATACGCCCGTATGGTCTAAGGACACGCCCATGTGGTCAGGCCGTGTACTACACACACCCGTGTCCCTAACCCGTGTAACTCTTTCACTTTTAAAGCATGAAAAAATTGAAGTCACATGGCCAAGCCACACGCCCTTGTGTTAGGCCGTGTGGCGAATTTTATTTTTGAAATTTTAGGTGTAGTTTTCATACGGCCGTGTAACACGCCCGTGTTCAAGTCATGTTAACCGCACGGATGAGACATATGCTCGTGTGTTTGCTCGTGTGCCGAATTTTGAGCATTTTGTTTCTCATTTTTAAGATACAGGAGACATGTAACAGCTCGATTTTGGGCCTAGTCAGAACAGTAGTTTCGGAACCACTAACCCAAGGTCAGAGAAATTATTTTTTTATTCTTTTATGTGTTATACTATATTTATATGAGTGCATGAGAATTTGGTGAAATAATTTTAGCGATTGCATGCTTAATTGCGAAAAAGGACTAAATTGCATAAGGGATAAAAGTTTTATTTCATTAGCTAAAGGTGTCAAATAGTTAGAGAACCAAAATTAAGGGTCTTTAAAGAGCAAATAGGCCTTTATTAATGGCATGTCCGGCCATAGGGACAAGAAAATCAGAAAAGGTCAAAATTAGGTGAAATTTGGTAACTAATTTGACTAGAATAAAATAAAATAAGGAAAAGTTATCATCTCTTTCTCTTCTTATCTTCTCCACTAAAATTTTCAGTAAGGAAGGGGTTTTGAAAGATTGAAATTTTCAGCCATTAAGTTCTCTCATAAGTAAGTGATTTTGATGACTTTTATTGAAAATTTTTGTACTTTTGGGAACCTAGTAGCATAAGCTATCTAATGAGGGGACTATTTTGCAAAATGGTTGAGAGTCTAGGGTTATTCCATGAGAGTATTCATGTTTTTTGTTGAATTTTTATGGAAGAAAATGAATCTTGGTTGTTAAACAAACAACTTTTGTGAAGTACTTTTCATAGAAACCCTAACTAAGGACCGTTTTGCATAAGTTATAAATTATGTGGTAAGTGTGTGAAATAATGGGAATTGTGGGTTGCTTCTAGTAAAAAAAGAATTCGGCTAGGCTTGGGTAGTGAGAAAATTTTATAAAAACTGATTTACGAGCCTAAGGGTAAAATAGTAATTTTGTGAATGTTTAGGAAATGCATTAATTAAAATGATGATTAAATTAGTGAATTTTTTATCATTTTTAGATCAAGAAATACGAAATCTGGACATAGACCGGGAGAAGGCCAAGCAAATAGGCTAAATCCAACTAGTCGCCCACTTTTTGTATACCGAGGTAAGTTATACGTAAGTAAGGTAACTTTATCGTTATTATGTGTTGAACGATTTATTTTGTGTAAAATGGTAGAAGTTGCTTATGAATAATGCATGAAGAAATTTAATGTAGTAGTGTCCCGATTGAACCTAGGAATAGATTGGATATCCATACCATGGTAGTTGGGTGATATGTGTGCTAGTGTAAGACTAGGTCTGGGACATGGCATCGTCTACATTATGAGAGCCAGTGTAAGACCATGTCTAGGACATGGCATTGACATTGAGACGATAGCTAGTGTAAGACCATGTCTGGGATATGGCATCAGCCTCGACATGTGAGCCAGTGTAAGGCCATGTCTGAGACATGGCATCGGCATTGAGATGGGAGCTAGTGTAAGACCATGTCTGGGACATAACATTGGCTTTGACATGTGAGCCACTGTAAGACCATGTCTGGGACATGGCATCGGCATTGAGACAAGAGCTAGTGTAAGACCATGTTTGGGACATGGCATCGGCCTCGACATTTGAACCAGTGTAAGACCATGTTTGAAACATGGCATCGGCAATTCACCCATTTCTGTAAAGCATGTCAGATATCCTTTACTATTCCAAATGGTTTCAGGGTTTATTTTTTAATATTATGATAATGATACGGAATGATATAATCATGTTGTGAATGGTACAGGTTCTTGTTCAAAATTCATGAGATATGAATCTAATTATGTTGCATTGATGGTAAAAATGACATGAGTAAGTTCTAGCTAGGAAATGATTTTGGGATGATATTGAAATCTTTGGTTTATACTTGTGATATGTAAGCAAGTAGTGATATTTAACCATGTTCACTCAAGAATGTTGTGTTGATCTACAATGTGCATAGTAGATGTTGTTACTTATTTATATGCAACTTACTAAGTTTTATGCTTACTCCTTCTCATTTCCATGTTCTTATAGTGCCGCCAAGCTAGTATCGAGGACCAAGGGATGTCGGAGGCATTGATCACACTATCACCTGAAGCTTTTGTTATAGCTAGTTTAAATGTTTTGATTGTGGCATGTATAGAGACTTGAATATTTTGTCTAGTATCTTGTTAGTTCAGCCACAAGTGTTGGCTCATATGATGGATGTGATATTCATTTTGTATAGGTCATTAATGATGGCTAATATTGATTATTATTAAATGCATTTGATGCAAATTTCTCATGGTTGTGGTTCGCTTGGTTATATATGTTATGCTTGGATTGGTTTTGGTTGATATTGTGTAGGTTGGTGCAAGAAAGAGTGGCGAAAAGGTTTGGTAAATAGTCTTGTTTTTGTCCATATGGGCAGATACACGAGCATGTGTCTAGACTGTGTGTAACACACGGTCTACCCCACGGTCGTGTGTCCCCTACACCTTAATTTTTCAAGTCAGTATGTATGGTAGTTGATAAACCGTAATTTATACATATCTTTATCCCATGCTTAGCACATTTTATGGATGATTTCTCCTTAGATTTGATGAATTCAATGCTACTAATCCTTTAATTTCATGTTGTACACTTAGGTGAGCATAGGAGAGTAAAAGGACCAAGAAACGGGCCAAAAACGGAGAAAAAGGGCCAACAAGGGAAATCAGCACGGCCTAGAAGTTCCCTACATGGGTAGACCACACACCCGTGTAGGTTCAACAGGCTCTAACACGGCTTGGACCTTTTCACACGGGTCGAATGCATGGTCGTGTCAATTTGGTAGGATCGAAGCACGATTCACACAGGTAGACCACACGCCTGTACCTATTTAACAGCCTCGACCACGGCTTGAAGTAATCGCACACGGGCGTGTCCCTGTCGAGCCCAAGTTGAGTCATATTCTAAAAAGGCCACTTTTGAGGGCTCGTAGGCATTTCAAAGCCTATTTAAATACCCAAAAGGAGGAGGAAAGAAGACACACAGGGTAGGAAGCAAGGAATTACTCAAGGAAAGCCAATTGATCCATCTCAGAAGCCGAATTCATCATCAAGACTGAAGATTTCCCTTTAATTTCCATTCAGGGTTTTGGGTTTTCTTTATATTTTGTATTCATTATTCTTCTAAGATGTTTTCTTTTATAATTATGAACTAAACCCCCTAAATACCTAAAGGGAATGAAACCTAAGACGGATCTTGTTATTATTATCTGAATTGTATGATAAATATTTGACTTGTTCTTAATTATGTGTTCTTAATAATTCTTGTTTTAATATTCCAGGATATTGATTCAAGTTAACGCTCTTATTCAGAGGAGGAAAAGACCTTTTCTAAGAGTAAATTTGTTGTAATTAAGCAAAGTTGATCGCACGCCTAGAGATAGGGTGATAAGATTTTACCGGATTAGGGTGAAACCTAATAAGGGAATCCATAGATCGAGTTAATGCAACTCTAGGGTGTTAATTAGAAAGATATTTCAATTATTCAACCTAGCGTTAGACATTGTTAGTCTCAAGAGAGATAATAATATAAGTTAGGGATTTCTACGGATCAAGTCAAACGAATAAATCGTCCGATTCAGAGTCGAATAACGAGTGAAGTCTAGGTGGATTTTTCCTTGGGTATTGTCTTAATCAATTGAATTTTATAAAAAGTATTTTCCCTAATTTCTTTTCTGTGATTTCTTAGTTTAGTTAATTAGTTAGATAAACAAACCCTTTTTTACTTTTTAGGCTGGATAATAAAAAGGAAGTAATTACTAGTACTCGTGGTTCCTTTGTGTTCGACAATCCGGTCTTGCTAAACTATACTACTGTTCAATAGGTACACTTGCCTTAATCGTGATAATAGTTAGTCTCAAGAACGATTCATTTATAAATTTTTAAAACCTGTTGCATTATCACGCATCCGATCAAGTTTTTGGCGTTGTTGCCGGGGAATTAGGATTTTAGGAAAACTCGATTTTTTATTACTTTAGCCATTTACTTTATTTTCAATTTAAGTTTTTATTTTCTTCTCTAAATTTGTTCTTTTATTTTCTCCTGACAGGTTTTTCTAGTTTATGACCAGAAGGAACCCGTCAAGACCTTTACTTTTTGACAGCGAGATCGATCGCACAGTTCGCAGAAACTGAAGAGAAATAAGGTGAAGCTTAAGGTATACAGAGGAAGAGCAAGAGGACAATACTCACACCACAACCGAGGAGATAGCCGATAATCAGGAAAATTCGATACCTCCTGCGATTGCCGCTGATCCAGTAAATCAAAATCATACTCCACTCACTATGTATGATTATGCTAAACCAAATTTAATAGAAACTGAGTCAAGTATAGTTAGGCCTGCTATTGCTGCAAATAAATTTGAATTGAAACCTAACACAATTCAAATGATCCAGCAATTTGTTCAGTTTGATGGTTTGCAGGATGAGGATCCAAATGCTCACTTGGCGAATTTTATGGAACTATGCGATACATTTAAAATCAATAGCATTTTTTATGATGTCATTCGCATTCGACTATGCCCTTTTTCATTGAGGAACAAAGCTAAACAGTGGTTGAACTCGTTACCACGAGGGTCAATCACTACTTGGGAACAGATGATCGAAAAGTTTTCATTAAAATATTTTTTGCCGGCAAAAATGGCTAAATTACGTAATGATATCTCTTCTTTTGTGCAGATGGATTTAGAAACACTTTACGATTCTTGGGAGAGATACAAGGACCTTTTGAGAAGATGCCCTCACCATGGGTTACCACTCTGGCTACAGGTTCAAATGTTCTATAATGGCCTAAATCCTTCGACTAGACAAATGATTGACACAGTTGTTGGTGGAACTATAAATAAAAAGACACCTAAAAACGCTTATGAATTTATAGAAGAGATGTCACTGAATAATTATCAGTGGCAAGTCATGAGGACAAAGCAAACAAAAGCAGCTGGTGTTTTTAACGTCAATTCGGTTACCATGCTCTCTAATCAAATAGAACTATTGAATAGGAAAATTGATGGTTTACTTGGTTCTTCACAGGTTCACCCAGTAATGCAATGTGAAGCAAGTGGAGGTGGATTGGGCAATTCAGAATACCCACCCTATGGCCACAACATGGAGAACAAACACTTAAATTACATAGGTAATAATCCTCGACCTCAAAATAATCCTTATAGCAATACTTACAATGCAGGTTGGAGGAACCACCCAAACTTCTCATGGGGAGGCCAAAGGAATTAGAGACCACTACACCCTCCAAGATTTCAGCAACCACCATACCAGTAGGAGAAAAAGTCGAACCTTGAGGAGATGCTAACAAAATTCATCTCGGTGTCAGAAACTCACTTTCAGAATACCGAGACAGCACTCAAAAATCAACAAGCATCGATCAAAGGACTCGAAACTCAGATTGGACAGCTCGCCAAGTTGATTTCTGAATGACCACAAGGTAGCCTGCCGAGTAACACTAAATCTCACCTAAGGGAGCAACTCAATGCAATTGCCATTCAAGATGAGGAAGGGTTAGTTGCATTTGAACCAAGGCAAGAAACTGTGGTAAGCAAAGGTAAGGATGAGGTAAACCTTAATGAGCAGAAACCGGTAAGTACAGAATATAAACCTCGTGTGCCATACCCCAATGCGACAAGGAAAGACCGTTCAGACGAACAATTTGGTAAATTCCTTAATTTAAAGAAACTACATATTAACTTACCATTTATTGAAGCTCTTTCGCAGATGCCGAACGCAGTAAAATTTTTAAGGGAGCTTCTAGCGAATAAAAGGAAGTTAGATGAAGTGTCGCATGTGGAGCTAAATGCAGTTTACTCAGCCATTCTACAGAATAAGCTGCCCAACAAATTAAAAGATCCTGAGAGTTTTACGATTCCTTATTTAATTGGTAGCTTAGATGTTAATAATGCCTTGGCTGATTTAGGGGCTAGCATCAATGTCATGCCTTACAAAATGTTTAAGTAACTAGGTCTTGGGAAACCCAAACACACTAGGATGAGCATTCAATTAGCAGATAAAACTATCAGATTTCCTAGGGGGATTATTGAAGATGTACTAGTTAAAATTGACAAATTTATATTCCCAATTGATTTCCTTGTTTTAAACATAGAGGACAGTAACGTCCCTTTAATTTTAGGAAGGCCCTTTTTAGCAACTGCTAGAAAAATTATTGACATTGGCACAGGTGAACTCACACTTCATGTGGGAGATAAAACAATCAACCTTCAAGCTCGTGATTCAAGTAACACATCGAAAATTAAAGGTGGTTGTATAACTCATTCTTCTAAAACTGACCATATGGTGCAAACTTCTTTGCAGGAAATAGGTTCGAATAACACACATGAGCCAAGCAACAACAAAGAACCTATCCATGAAAAATGAAGGCTACAGATCGAGGAGCTGGATGAATGGCAGACATATAAACTAAGAACACACCATGAACCAAAACCATGCGAAGACAACTCGATACCTCACCAAATCAACTTAAGATTGGAGACAAAATACTACTGGATGCAGTAGATCCTCGCATTGCCACTTCTGAACCTAATGGAGAAATTCCTCTCACGGTATTCAGTATTTTCCCATTTGGTACAGTCGAGGTAATGCATCCCAAATTTGGCACCTTTAAGGTAAATAGTATTCGTCTTAAACCTTATGTTGATAAAATTGTTAGCAGGGATGAGGAGTGTAGACTCCTCGCACCATCTTGACCATACAGAAGAGAGGTAAGTTCAGCTTAGACTATAAACAAGCGCTTCTTGGGAGGCAACTCGAGCACTAACAGTATTAATTTCTTTAAACTTTAATTTTTAGCATCTAACATACTGACCAAATCATGGAACGCAGGCTTTCTAAAGACCACATGGCAAGGTACACAAGCGTGCCTTAAGCCGTGCGCAAACAACAGGAGGTGACATGGCCGTGCGATACGGCTGTGTGAAAAACAAGGCAAAATTTTTCCCCAACATGGGATACGATAAGTCACCATGGCCGTGCGATATGGCCATGAGCGAAACTGCCAAAATAACACGGGCGTGCGACATGCCCATTCCCTGAAACCGCGAGTGAACCTGTCAAATTAGCACGGACGTGTGACACACCCGTGCTTAGCATCCGTGGTCAACACTGTCAAACTAACACGAACGTGGACCTACATACACGGGCATGGGAGAAGCGAACGAAGCGAGACATGGCCGTGCGACACAGCCGTGTGTACCAACACGCCTAAAGAACATAAGCGTGGGTTGAATGTCAGACGAGCCCAAATTTAAAAATCACAAAACACACGAGCAAAAAGTAGGGCACACGGGTGTGCCCCAAGGCCGTGTGCCCCAATATATATATAAACCCCTCACTATTCATCATCCCCTACCCCAAGAATCCCCAACCCTAGCCGGCCCAACTCCACACGCCCTACCTGCCACGATAGTGCGCCGCCTACAACACTATTTTCGATGACCCAAGCCCCTCCCTATTGCGTTTGTTTACTGTTTTTTCTCTATTTTCTTCATCTCTTTTACTAATTTTATGATTCTTATGGTTTTATTTGGCAAATTTTTTATTTATATTCATAGTTCTCACTATAGTCATGCTTATACTTTTATTCTTTGCAATTTTAGTCAATGCTTTCTGGTACATTCATTCTTCCTTGTGTTCCCATAGAGTCTAATTCATTCATTTCATGTTGAAAATAATCATGCTTTTCTTACGTTAATTGCTATATGAACTTATATCATCTGGATTAAACTACTGAGTATTGTTCAGTTGGTTGCACTGGTTAGTTAACTATATTCATGATTACTTCTTGAATTATTGAGTTTATGTTATATTCTTTGTTTTTCACTGCAGACATACCATGTCATCGTCACAAGAAAAGAAAATCACCGTCCCCACCTCAACGAAAAGGAAAGGAGCAACGTCATCCTCGGGTCCTACCGCGGAGATTCGCCACCCCTTTCTTTAGTTTTCCGTGAAACCCCAAGAAGAATTCTTTCAAATACTTCGGGCCTGACCTTTAAAAATGGGTCGCTGCATCGACTGGACCGCACTCGAACAAGTCCAACTGGCTGACACAATCAGAGCACTCCTGAAAATAGATCCATGAGAACTCTTCTTCGTAATTATCGAGCCCATGTACCTTGAGCTCACATAAGAATTTTGCTCGACTTTCCATGTTCAAGACGTCATGACCAACTTCAATGATCCTGGAACGGTCCAGTTCCGTCTCGGCAGTCTAGTTTGCCAGTTGAGTGTGCCCGAGTTCGGTACTGCATTGGGCCGATACACATAGGAATTCATGGAAGACAACAAGCTCAACAGCCTCCATCGCCATATCCACTACTCTCCTTCGAAATGCTGGCACGCCCTCGTCCCCAACTCGGCCACCTACGATCCCAGTCGCTCCAAAGCATCGGCTCTCCCTCCATCTTTGAGGTACCTACAAGCCATATTGGCACACACTCTGAGTGGGAGACGAGAGAGCACTGGTGTTGTCAACACTCACAACGCTTACTTTCTATGGTGCATGGCAAATGGGCACGTCTTCGACCTCACTTATTTCATTACCCTCGCCATTCGCCACTAGACGGAGCGGCATCGGAGGGGGGTCATCTCTATTGGCCCCTATGTGACTCGATTGGCTCGACACTTTGGGCTCCTTAACACAGTGGCCCAATCATCCTCCCTCACTCTCATTGGCCAGATGTCCCCACAAGGCATCTCAAGCATGTTACATATGAAGATGATCGAGAAGCGCCAAGGAACCCACCCTCCTTAGTATCTCCTCACGTAATCAGCCGAGGAGGAAGACCCTGAGGACATTACTGATGATGTCCCTCCATGACATGAGGACCCACCGTCTCAGCCACCACCCATCCATTGCCCAGTTCATGCGGCGGCTTCATTTTCTGACATTTTTTAGCGCCTTACACGTTTCGAGCAGCAGTGTTTTCAACGATTTGATCACATTGATGCTACTCTACACCAGATTTGTTAGCACCTCCACATCTTGTTGCCACCACCACATCGCAAACCATCCGGCGATGACGATGTTTAAAGACTTTTTATTTATTATTTGTTTTTATTGTTTATTCTCACTTTTATCTTTATTTCCCTTTTATTTTATTTCCATTTGTTACTATTTTATTTTTAGGTTTTATTAATAATTTTTAATTTTGGCTATTTCATTACAGTAATTATCATTCTTTATATTTCCTAAAAAGTTTCTGATTATATCACAGTTATAAAGAGCTCCAAAGCTCACTATTACTTAGGAACTTGAAACTTCACTCGAAAATGTTCTCCACGACTGCCATACCCTGCTCGACCACGACCATAGCTACAAGAGATATAATATTCTTTTGGCGCAGCACTTGTGGAACCCAACCTCTACCACCACCGGAGTATCGTCCTCCACCCTCATCAGTACCTTGGTCGATTATTTTCCATAACTTAAATCCGAGGAGTCCATTCATAACTCAGGAAGTTTCACTTCTCTCTAAATCTTATGATCTTATATTTACATTTTTTTCAGTATATCTATCTTTGTACATTAAGGACAATGTACATCCTAAGTGTGAGGGGGTTATCTATATCTATATCAGAAAAATCCTTGAATTTTGTTTTATTCTTATATGATCTCCTCATATCATTATTAGAATGAAATTTGATTAATTTATGATTTTTATTGATATGTCGTGAATTAAAACATAGTCATTCATGCATTGATTGTTTAAACTTTAAGATATTAGAGAATCAAGCATGATAAGTTGATTTTTGGGAATTAAATATTTTAGGTTATTTCCCCAAGTTTAGGTATTATCTTGAATTGAAATTCACTAGTTTAAACATCAAAAAGCCATAATTTTTGTGAGACTTTGAGCCTTTAGAGTATCTATTTTTTCTTTCATGCTCACTTTTATTGTTTCTTTGAGTGCGTCAATATTGAATTGTTATTCTAGAACTTGCTTGATTATGCATGTCAAGACCACACCATTTGATTTGATATGTCAAGATGATAAAGGCACTTAGGATTAACCCACTCACTCCATAAAAGCCTACCTTCACAATTAACCCTTAGTGAACCCCCTTGAGCCTACCAACCTATTCATTGATTTACCCCAATATTAACCCATAACCCATTATTGTTGAAATCCCCTAAATTAACTTGATCCCTATTTTTGTCGAGATTTGAGTTGAAATAGTTACTTAGCTATGTTTTATTCTATATTGTATTTGACTTGTTCTTAATTAAAAAAATACATTCTTATTAATAAGGTTTTTGTTGAGCTTAAGTGTTTAATTCCATATTCTGAGAAAAGAGCTCATTTGTATTCGATTAATGATTAGTTATTTTTCTAGTTAGGTAATTTTTCAATTCAGTCTCGATTTTAACCTTTTCTTTTAGCTTGTGACCACACCCCCTAACCAAAGCCACGTTACAACCCTTTAAAGACCTTTTGATTGATGTCTCATCTCATGTTATAGTGGTGGAGATTTGATTTTCACGCAAGCCTATGGTAATAATTTTTCATATTGACTATTGAGTGCTTAACTTGTTATCCTTAAACACCTCGAGTGATTTGAGTGAATCTTTAGTGAGGATGTGAACTTTGTGATATTTTGAAGCAAAGGTAATCACTTAGATGAGGGGAGACACCTATGTTTTCATGATAAAATGCTCAACTTGGAATGTTTGAAACTTTGATATTCTTTTAGTCAAATTCTCAATGTATGATTACTTATGGATTATTTTGAGATATTATTGATAGAGATTATAAATTGAGAAGAATTTATTTTGATTATGAGTTGAGGATTTTGCTTGAGGACAAGCAAATGCTTAAGTGTGGGGGTATTTAATAAATCGTAATTTATACATATCATTCTCCCATACTTAGCACATTTTATGGATGATTTCTCCTTAGATTTGATGAATTCGATGCTCCTAATCCTTTAATTTCATGTTTTACACTTAGGTGAGCATAGGAGAGTAAAAGGACCAAGAAACGGGCCAAAAATAGAGAAAAAGGACCAACGAGGGAAAACAGCACATCCTAGAAGTTCCCTATACGGGTAGACCACATGCTCGTGTAGGTTCAACAGGCTCTAACACGGCTTGGACCTTTTCACACGAGTTGACTACACGGCCGTGCCTATTTAATAGGCTCGACCACGGCTTGAAGTAATCGCACACGGGTGTGTCCCTACCGAGCCCAAATTGTGTCTTATTCGGCCATTTTTGAGGGCTCTTAGGCATTCCAAAGCCTATTTAAATACCCGAGAGGAGGAGGAAAGAAGACACACAGGGTAGGAAGCAAGGAATTACTCAAGGAAAGCCGATTGATCCATCTCGAAAGCCGGATTCATTATCAAGATAAAGATTTCCCTTCAATTTCCATTCAGGGGTTTTGGGTTTTCTTTATGTTTTGTATTCATTATTCTTCTGAAATGTTTTCTTTTATAATTATGAATTAAACCCCCTAAATACCTAAGGGGAATGAAACCTAAGACGAATCTTGTTATTATTATCTGAATTGTATGATAAATATTTGACTTGTTCTTAACTATGTGTTCTTAATTCTTGTTTTAATATTCCAGGATATTGATTCAAGTTAACACTCTTATTCAGATGAGGAAAAGACCCTGTCTAAGAGTAAATTTGTCGTAATTAAGTAGAGTTGATCGCACGCCTAGAGATAGGGTGATAAGATTTTGCCAGATTAGGGTGAAACCTAGTAAGGGAATCAATAGATCGAGTTAATACAACTCTAGGGTGTTAATTAGAAAGAGATTTCAATTATTCAACCTAGCGTTATACATTGTTAGTCTCGAGAGAGATAATAATATAACTTAGGGATTTCTACGGATCAAGTCAAATGAATAAATCATCCGATTCAGAGTCGAATAACAAGTGAAGTCTAGGTGGATTTTTCCTTGGGTATTATCTTAATCAATCGAATTTTTTAAAAAGTATTTTCCCTAACTTCTTTTTTGTGATTTCTTAGTTTAGTTAATTAGTTAGATAAACAAACCCTTTTTAATTTTTAGGCTAAATAATAAAAAGGAAGTAATTACTAGTACTCGTGGTTCCTTTAGGTTCGACAATCCGGTCTTGCTAAACTATACTACTGTTCGATTGGTACACTTGCCTTAATCGTGATAATAGTTAGTCTCAAGAACGATTCATTTATAAATTTTTAAAACCTGTTGCATTATCACACATATGATCAGTAGCAAACACACGGGTAGAGACACAGTCGTGTGTCTTAGCCGTGTGGAGGACACGGCCTAGTACACGGGTGAGTACCATGGCCGTGTGCCCTTAAAGGGTTGCTGATGTTAGAAATAGAATGTCAAGGTTTTTGCACATGGCTGAGACACGGGCATGTCATGGCCGTGTGGGAGACATGGGTTATGGACACGGGCATGTGCCAAGCCATGTGGAAACCTCTATAGGTTCAAATCAAAAAATAAAATCCCAAGGGCTAGGGACACGGGCGTGTTCCGATACGTAAATGTCGTGTTAATCACATGGGCCTTCAACATGCCCATGTTAAGAAGACACACGGGCGTGTTGCCCTTCCACAATGGTGTGTGCCCCTAATTACCCTAAAATTTTTCAAAGTTTTCTAAAGTACTCAGTTAAGTCCCGAATCATTTTCGAAGCATGTTTTGGGCCTCATGGGCTCGTATTAGGGACTTTATGTTCGCTTTTCAAAAATTTTTAATTTTTACAAAATTTTATGCCACAGAAATGTTTGTAAGCATGTGTTTAAGTACGGTAACACCTCGTCTCCTGTTCTGGCGTTGATTTGAGGTAAGGGGTGTTACACTTAGCTGTATCAGAGCTATGGCTTAGTCAATTCTTAGACTAGCCTAGCTTGAGTATGAGTCTAGCTATACATGCCATAAATATACTGTGATAGTTGACGACTCTTGACAAAATTTAAATTATGTTTTCATATAGTAAATGGATCCCGGCGGAGTAATGGCAGACGATGTAGAGTGTAATGCGCCGGCTCCCACTGAAGGGACCACGCCAATAGAGAGTGGGCCCATGTCAATGAGTCAGGGTGAAGGGGCTAGAGAAGCCTACCTCCATATGATGGATGCTTGGTACTCAAACATATGGCTCCTATGTGCAAACCCAAACACTCCGCCTCCCCCACCTTCTCTGATTCCTTAGCCTGCCCATATGGCTCCCCAAGGAGTAGAAATGGTTAGGAGAGAAAAACCTCCAGTAGATAGAATTCGTAAGCACAGGGCTGAGGAATTTCGGGCTAAAATTGATGATGACCCAGAGAGAGCAGAGTTCTGGTTGGAAAATACCATTAAGGTATTTGATGAATTATCTTGCACCCATGAGGAATGCATGAAGTGTGTTGTGTCACTCCAACAAGACTCGGCCTACCAATGGTGGAATACCCTTTTATCGGTTGTACCAAGGAAAGGATTACATGGGAGTTTTTCCAGGAGGAATTCCAAAAAAACTATATTAGTCAGAGGTTTATAGACCAGGAGAGGAAAGAATTTCTAAAATTGAAGCAAGACTGAATGACGGTAACAGAGTATGAGCGTGAGTTCGTGAGACTCAGCAAATATGCTAGGGAGTGTGTATCTACCAAATCCACTATGTGCAAAAGGTTTGAAAATGGTTTGAACGAAGACATCAGATTGTTGGTTGACATTTTGGAGTTAAGAGAATTTGTAGTACTTGTTAAGAGAGCATGTAAGGCCAAAGAATTGGCCAAAGAGAATAGGAAAGATGACATTGAGTCATGTGACTCAAAGAAAAGGAAAACGGGAAGATCATTTCAGACCTCATCTAAGAAATCAAGGGAGTTTCCTACTCAAACAAATGTGTCGACAAGTTTCTCGAGCAGAACCAAAAATAAGCAGTATGCGGCGTCTAAAGCTCAGACCACTTCCATTGCGAGCATTAGTAGTGCTCGACCGAATAGACTGAAGTGTTCACAGTGTGGTAGACACTTCAGTGTTTGCCAAGGTAATGATAGAGGCTGCTTTAAGTGTGATTCACTAGACCACTTTTTTCGAAACTGTCTTGAGATAGAGGAGAAAGACAAGAAAGAAGATGTGAGAGTGAGTAATGCTCCCTCGAGGGGTAGACCACAGAAGAACCCTAGGAGTGCCAAGGTAATGATAGAGGCTACTTTAAGCGTGGTTCACTAGACCACTTTTTTCGAAACTGTCTTGAGATAGAGGAGAAAGACAAGAAAAAAGATGTGAGAGTAATGCTCCCTCGAGGGGTAGACCACAAAAGAACCCTAGGAGTGGGTCTGGCAACAGAGTTAAGCCTAGAGATTCTACTGTGAGGCCTGAGGGCAGAGCGCCTGCAAGGACATATGCCATTCGCACCCGTGAAGATGCTGCGTCTCCCGATGTGATTACAGGTACATTTTCTATCTATGATATATCTGTAGTTGTTTTGATCTACCCGGGGTTTACCCACTCTTATATTTGCATGAAATTGGTATCTAGTACGAATATACTAGTGGAGTCTACTGAATTTTTGGTAAAAGTGTCCAACCGGTTAGGCAAACATGTAATAGTTGACAAAGTGTGTAGAAACTATCCTTTAATGGTTAGGGGCCATTGTTTTCTGGCTAACCTCATGCTGCTACCGTTTGATGAATTTGACATAATTCTTGGCATGGATTGGTTGACTGTTCATAACGTGTTCGTAAACTGTGGTAGTAAGTTTATTGAATTGGGATGTGAAAATAGGGATATTATTCGGGTCGAATCGGGTGAATCGGATAGGTTACCAGTACCGATTTCTTCTATGACTGCTGAGAAATACATGAGAAAAGGGTATGAGTCCTATCTTGCATTTATGTTGAATACCCAAGAGTCGAGAGTAAAGATTGAATCAGTGCCAGTGGTATGTCAGTACTCGGATGTGTTTCTGGAAGAATTGTCCAGATTACCTCCAACTAGGGAAGTTCAGTTTAGTATCGAGTTAGTCCTTAGTACGGCACCTATCTCGATTGCTCCGTATAGGATAGCTCCGATGGAGTTAAAGGAGTTAAAAGTACAATCACAAGAATTAACGGACAAAGGTTTTGCGAGACCGAGCTATTCCCCGTGGGATGCTCCGATACTTTTTATGAAAAAAGAAAGACAGGTCGATGAGGTTATGTTAGCCTACAAACAGCTCAACAAGGTGACTATGAAGAATAAGTATCCTTTGCCTAGGATCGAAGATTTGTTTGATCAATTAAAGGGAGCCACGATGTTTTCTAAGATAAACTTGAGATCCGGTTACTACCAGCTAAGAGTTAAGGAGCAAGATGTGTCGAAAATCACATTTCAGACGAGATATGGGCATTATGAGTTCTTTGCCATGCCCTTTGGCTTAACAAATGCCCTTGCTGTGTTTATGGACTTGATGAATCATATTTTTTGGTCGTGCTTGGATAAGTTTATGGTCGTTTTTATCAATAATATGTTAATTTATTCTCGTGATGAGAGTGAGCACACGGAGCATTTAAGAACTATTTTGAAGACATTAAGAGATAAACAATTATATGCCAAGTTTAGTAAAAGTGAGTTTTGGCTCCGAGAGGTTGGATTCTTGGGACACAACGTGTCGAGCGGTAGAATTGGAGTTGACCCGAGTAAGATCTCGGCTATTGTTGAGTAGCAACCATCAAGGAATGTATCGGAGATTAGAAGCTTTCTAGGCTTAACAGGTTACTAAAGACAATTCGTTAAAGGATTCTCCATGATTGCTACTCCAATGACAAGGTTGCTGCAGAAAGATGTCATGTTTGAATGGATAGAAAAATGCCAACAGAGTTTTGAGAAACGTAAGTCGTTATTGACTGAAGCCCTAATTTTAATACAATCGAAACTAGGAAAAGAATTCATAGTGTATAGTGATGTGTCCTTGAATGGATTAGGATGCGTGCTCATGCAAGAAGGCAAGGTGATAGCGTATGCCTCGAGAAAACTGAAGCCGCATGAAAAAAATTATCCGAAACATGACTTAGAGTTAGCAGCCATAGTATTCGCACTGAAGATTTGGAGACACCACTTGTATGGCGAGAAATGTCAGGTATTCACCGACCATAAAAGCATAAATTACTTGATGACTCAAAAGGATTTGAATCTACGACAACGAATGTGGCTGGAGTTGATTAAAGATTATGAGTTAGTAATTGACTATCACCTGGGAAAGGCGAATGTAGTCGCAGATACATTAAGTAGGAAGTCATTGTTTGCCTTGAGAGCTATGAATACATAGTTTTCTGTAATCAAAGATGGTTCGATTCTAGCAGAGTTGAGAGCTAGACCTATGTTTCTTCGAGAGATTTGTGAAGCTCAAAAGAGTGATAAGATTTGAAAGCCAAGATGACTCAATGTGAGACACTTGACGAATTAGATTTTTGGATTAGTACCGACAGTTGTTTGATGTTTCGAGATAGGGTCTGTGTACCTACAAATGATGAGCTTATTCGGAAAATTTTCACGAGGCACCTAGTAGTTGTATGTCAATCCATCCAAGTAGTACTAATATGTATATTGACTTGAAGAGATTGTATTGGTGGCCGAGCATAAAGAGAGACATCTCAGAGTTTGTGTCAAAATGTTTAATTTGTCAACAAGTGAAAGTCGAGCACCAAGTGCCTTCAGGTTTACTTTAGCCTGTTATGGTTCCCGAGTGGAAATGAGACCGGATTACTATAGACTTCGTGACAGGATTGCCGTTGTCACCGAAAAAGAAAGATGTTGTTTGGGTCATAGTCAATCAATTAATGAAATTGGCTCATTTTATCCAGTGCGTACCGACTACTCACTCGATAAGCTAGCTGAGCTATATATTTCTGAGATTGTGAGACTTCACAGAGCGCCCTTGTCGATTATTTCGAATAGGGATCCGAGATTTACTTCACGGTTTTGGAAAAAGTTACAAGACGCTTTGGGGACAAAGTTGAATTTTAGCATAGCTTTCCATCCGCAAACTGACGGCCAGTCGGAGAGAGTAATTCAGATTCTTGAGGACATGCTGCGGTGTTGTGTTCTTGAATTCCAAGGTAGTTGGGAAAAGTACCTACCGTTGGTAGAGTTTGCCTACAGCAATGGCTATCACTTGAGTTTGAAAATAGAGCCTTATGAGGCTTTATATAGGCATAAGTGCCAAACGCCCTTATTTTGGACTGAACTCAGAGAAAGACAGATTCACGGGGTCGACTTAGTCAAAGAGATAAAAGAAAAAGCTAAGGTAATTCGTGATTGCTTGAAGGCCGCTTTAGATAGACAGAAATCCTATGCAGATTTGAAACGAAAGGAAATTGAGTGTCAAATGAGGGATAAGGTGTTTTTGAAAGTGTCCCCGTGGAAGAAAATCTTCAGAATCGTAAAGAAAGGAAAATTAAGTCCACGGTTTATTGGACCTTATGAGGTGATTGGGAAAATTGGACCGGTAGCCTATCGGCTAGCCTTGTCATCCGAGTTAGAGAAGATACACAATCTTTTCCATTTGTCGATGTTGCGCCGTTACCGTTCTGACCCTTTGCACATTCTTTCGCCAGCAGAGGTTGAGATTCGATCAGACATGACTTATGGCGAAGAGCTGGTTAAGATCTTAGTCTGAGAGGTCAAGAAATTAAAAAATAAAAGTATAGCACTCATGAGAGTAGTGTGGCATCGACATGGGGTGGAAGAGGCCACATGGGAACCCGGGGAGACTATGAGAGATCAATACACTAACCTTTTCACCAATAAGATTTTCAGGGACGAAAATCCCTAATAGCTCAATTTTGGGCCTAATCAGAACAGTGGTTTCGGAACCACTAACCCGAGGTCAGATTTTTTTTTATTATTTTATTATTTTATTATTTTATGTGTTAAACTATATTTATATGAGTGCATGAGAAAATTTTGGTGAAATAATTTTAGTGATTGTATGCTTAATTGCGAAAAAGGACTAAATCGCAAAAGGGACAAAAGTTTTATTTCATTAGCTAAAGGTGTCAAATAGTTAGATAACCAAAATTAAGGGTCTTTAAAGAGAAAATAGGCCTTTATTAATGGCATGGCCGGCCATAGGGACAAGTTAATCAAAAAGGGTCAAAATTAGGTGAAATTCGGTGACCAATTTGACTAGAATAAAATAAAATAATGAAAAGCTATTCTCTTTCTCTTCTTCTCTTCTCCACTGAAATTTTCAGCAAGGAACGGGTTTTGAAAGCTTGAAATTTTCAGCCATTAAGTTCTCTCATAAGTAAGTGATTTTGATGACTTTTGTAGAAAATTTTTGTACTTTTGGGACCCTAGTAGCATAAGCTATCTAATGACGGGACTATTTTGCAAAATGGTTGAGAGACTAGGGTTTTTCCATGAGAGTATTCATGTTGTTTTCTGAATTTTTATGGAAGAAAATAAATCTTGGTTGTTAAACAAACAACTTTTGTGAAGTACTTTTCATAGAAACCCTAACTAAGGACCATTTTGCATAAGTTATAAATTATGTGGTAAGTGTGTGAAATAATGGGATTTGTGGGCTGATTCTAGTATAAAAAGAATTCAGCTAGGCTTTTCTAGTATAAAAAGAATTCAGCTAGGCTTTGGTAGTAATTTGATAAAAATTGATTTACGAGCCTAGGGGTAAAATAGTAATTTTATGAAAGTCTAAGGGAAAAATGGTCATTTTGTCGAAATATGAATTGTGAAATGAATTGATTAAAATGATGATTAAATTAGTGAATTTTTTATCATTTTTAGATCAAGAAATACGAAATTCGGACCTAGACCCGAGAAGGCCAAGCAAATAGACTAAATCCAACTAGTCGCCCACTTTTTGTATACCGAGGTAAGTTGTACGTAAGTAAGGTAACTTTATCGTTATTATGTGTTGAACGATTTATTTCACATAAAATGGTAGAAGTTGCTTATGAATAATGCATGAAGAAATTTAATGTAGTAGAGTCTCAATTGAACCTAGGAATAGATTGGATATCCATGCCATGACAGTTGGGTGATATGTGTGCCAGTGTAAGACCATGTCTAGGACATGGCATCAGCCTCGACATGTGAGCCAGTGTAAGACCATGTCTGGGACATTGCATCAACATTGAGATGAGAACTAGTATAAGACCATGTCTGGGACATGGCATTGGCCTCGACATGTGAGCCAATGTAAGGCCATATCTGGAACATGACATCGGCATTGAGTCAAGAGCTAGTGTAAAACCATGTCTAGGACATGGCGTCGGCCTCAACATGTAAGCCAGTGTAAGACCATGTTTGGAACATGGCTTTGGCAATTCACCCTTTTCTGTAAAGCTTGTCAGATATCCTTTACTATTCCAAATGGTTTCACGGGTTATTTTTACGCTTATGATAATGATATGGAATGATATAATCATGTTGTGAGTGGTACAGGTTCTTATTCGAAATTCATGAGATATGAATCTAGTTTGCATTGATGGTAAGAATGACATGAGTAAGTCCTAGCTAGGAAATGATTTTGGGATGATATTGAAATCTTTGGTTTATACCTGTAATATGTAAGCAAGTAGTGACATTTAACCATGTTCACTCAAGAATATTGTGTTGATCTACAATATGCATAGTTGATGTCGTTACTTATTTATATGCAACTTACTAAGCTTTATGCTTACTCCCTCTCCTTTCCATGTTCTTGTAGTGCCGCCAAGCTAGTATCAGGGACCAAGGGACATCGAAGGCTTCGATCACACTATCATCTAAAGCTTTTGGTATATCTAGTTTAAATGTTTTGATTGTGACATGTATAGGGACTTGAATCTTTTGTTTAGTGTCTTGTTAGTTTAGCCACAAGTGTTGGCTCATATGATGGATGTGATATTCATTTTGTATAGGCCATTAATGTTGGCTAATATTGATTATTATTAAATGCATTTGATGCAAATTTCTCATGGTTGTGGTTGATTTGGTTATATGTGTTATGCTTGGATTGGTTTTGGCTGATGTTGTGTAGGTTGGTGCAAGAAAGGGTGGAAAAAAGGTTTGGTGAATAGCCTTATTTTTGTCCACACGGGCGTGTGTCTAGGCCGTGTGTGACACACGATCTCCCCCATGGGCGCGTAGTCCGGCCGTATGTCATAGCCATGTAGAGGACACGGCATAGTACACGAGCGTGTATCATGGCCATGTGCCCTTAAGGGGTTGCTGACGTCAGAAACAGAATGTTAAGGTTTTTGCACACAGGCTGAGACATGAGCGTGTCATGGCCGTGTGGGAGACATGGGTTATGGACGTGTGCCAAGCCGTGTGGAAACCCCTATAGGTTCAAATAGAAAATAAATTCGTACGGGCTAAGGACACGGGCATGTCCCGATACGTTAATGCTGTGTGAGTCACACGGGCCTTCAACATGCCCATGTTAAGAAGACACATGGGCGTGTTGCCCTTCCACATAGGCGTGTGGTTACCCTAAAATTTTTCAAAGTTTTTTAAAGTGCGCTATTAAGTCTCGAATCTTTTTCGAAACGTGTTTTGGGCCTTGTGGGCTCGTATTAGGGACTTTATATTTGCTTTTCAAAAAGTTTTAGTTTTTACAAAATTTTATGGTATAAAAATGTTTGTAAGTATGTGTTTAAGTACAGTAACACCTCGTATCCTATTTCAGCGTTGATCTCAGGTAAGAGGTGTTACAAGACACACGACTGGACCACATGCCCATGGGATAGGCCGTGTGTCATACATCACCAAGACACACCCTACCCGTATGGATGAAATAAAGTCATTTCCTGGCCTCATTTGTCACCTAAAACTTACCATTTTCTTGCACTAAAACTCATAAGTATATATCCACTAATCCAACGCCATATTCACATAAAATTATCCATCATTCATGTGGTATTATCTCATGCAACAAAGGATATAAACTTACTCTTAACATAAACTCATATGCTAATATAATTCAAACAAAATAACACATAATAAACACTTATGTGATTACAAAAAATATTACTTCAAAAATAGCCAAACTTAGACCATCACTAGCCACTCCAATGGCTAGATTACAAAACCACAATTACAAGCCATCATTGGCCAAATAAACTTATACATGCCAATATACCAAAAAGAGATTTCTATTTGTACCAAAATGAGATAGTGGATAGTGTGATGACTGCTCCGACCAACTTCCAACCTTCGCGAGCTTTGAGCACTATAAAACAAGAAAAAAATAAACGGAGTAAGCATTTTATGCTTAGTAAATTAGTATAATGGAAAATTAACTTACCGGTCATATTTACTAATACAAGCATACATTAATTTACATTCCATTGATTTTAGATAAGTTACCTAAACACATCCACTTATTCGACAAGTCAGTCACATAATCTCAAATGAATATCAAGTAAACATAGATGAGCTCATCACCATTAATTTCACATTTCCACACTTCAAGGGTCTTTTCTGTCGAACTATTGAAATCTCGATGGATGTTCGGGTAACATACACATGTGTAAAAGTACCCATTAGGGTACATAATATAAGGAACACTCTTGGGCCATACATTTTACAGTAGGATTACCAGTCTAGGTTAAATCCTATCTGTAGTGTAACAGCTCGGTTTTGGGCCTAGTCGAGACAATGGTTTCGGAACCACTATTTCAAGGCCAGAGAAATTATTTTTAATATTATTTTATGTGTCATAGCATTATTATACAAGTGCATGAAAATTTTGGTTAGTTAATTTTAGCAATTGTGAGCTTAATTACGAAAAAGGACTAAATCGCATAAAGTGCAAAAGTCCTATTTTGCTAGCCAAATATGTTAAATAGCTAGAGAAACATAATTGGGGTTCTTTAAAGAGCAAATAGGCCTTTAACTTAGTGGTGGTCGGCCATAGGGGACAAGAATTAACAAAATAGTCAAAGTTGGTAATGGTTTGGTATTCGATGACAAAAGCAAATACTAATAATAATAAAAACAAGTGGTTATTTCTCTTCTCCACTTCCTTTCTCTGCCAAAAAATTGAAAGAGAAAGCTCCATGGAAGCTTGAAATTTTCAGCCACTTGCAGCCCTTACTAGTAAGTCATTTTGATGGTCATTTTTGCTGATTTTTGTGTTTTTGGGACCCTTATAGCATGAGCTAGCTAATGGGGGGATTATTTTGAAAAATGGTTGAAGTGTAGGGTTTTTCCATGCGAATATTTATGTTTTTTTCCTAATTTTTATAGAAGAAAATGAGTCATGGCTGTGTAATAAACAACTTTTGTGAAATAATTTTCATGGAAACACTTAAAATGGACCATTTTGTAAAGATGAAAAAATGAGTGATAAGTATGAGTAATAATGAGAATTGTGGGCTGCTCCTAGTATAAAAAGAATTCAGATAAGCTTGGGTAGTGAGGAAATTCGATAAAAATCGATTTACGAGTCTAGGGGTAAAATCATAAATTTGTAAAAGTCTAGGGGCAAAATGGTCATTTTTCTAAAGTATAACTTATGAAATGTATTGGTTAATATGATGATTAAAATAGTGGATTTTATCATTATAGATCAAGAAAACCGATATTTGAGCTTAAATCGGAAAGCACAAGGTTATGGACTAAAATGGAATAATTGGCCGAAATTTTCATTCGATGTAAGTTAGTGTGATAATAATAATGCAATGTTATAATTGAATATTAAATGCTTTATTGTTATTATTATATAAATTGTATGATTGATTATACGGATATTCTTGATGAAAATTCGACAAGTAAGTAGATAAGCAAATAATGTGACGTTGTAGCATATTTTAATGCTTTGATAATATGTACATTTAAATTTTTTATTACTATCATGAAAGTATGAAATGTATGATGGAAGAATAAATGAAATTATGAGCAAGTGTGACGACATTGAGTTAGAAAAGTAACCCTGTTTGAACCTCAGGAATAATATAGGATACACAGGATATATCATGAGGAAATATATGGTTTGAACTCATGAGTTATGTCTGAGTTCATGAGATAAGTGATATATGTAATGTGGGTCCGGGTGCTGACTATGTGATCAGGCCCGTGAGTAACTCGTTGAGCGAGCATATCAAGTTAATGCTTTGGGGTCCGGGTGCTGACTTTGTGTACAGACCCGTGAGTAGCTTAAATGCGGGCATTACAAAATATGTGGTAGCTTTAGCTGCATACGTTAAGCGCTAAGAGTTGGTTCTCGCTACGTATATGGCACTCTGTATAAGTTTTTGTGTATCCATTAGTGTTCCTAATGTTCAATGGGTAATTCAAGGAAGGATCTGATGATGGTCCCAATGAGGCATGTCATTGGTGAGAACGAACTTGAGTTATGTTACAAATAAGTACAGGTAAGTACCAAAACTCAATTGAATATGAAATCCACGAATGGTAAGTCCATGAGTATTGTGAAATGATGTTGTGTTAATTTGGTGGACTAAGATATATGTTTATAAATGCATAGATTTCTAATTTAAAAGAAATGAAGGTGTGATGAACTTAGTCATCATCTTTTTTGTACTAAAACTGTTTTAGACAATAACTGTATTCCAACTTTGAAAATTCAACCAAAAAATTGTAGAAATTGAATTTGAGGATGAATAAAATATTAAATTAAATCTTAATGAGTCTATTTTTAAGAGAAATAGACAGGAACATCATTCGAGTCTCGTATTATGAGATAATTAATTTTTAGTGAAGAGGGGTCGGAATTGTCAGACAACAAAAAGGTGGTAACTTTAAAGAATAAACTGTACTTATAGGCTAGACTAAAAATTCTAAAAATTTTATGGTAAGAAGATATGTGAGTCTAGTTTCATGGAAAATTAGCGGATCTTAATTTAGAGCTCTGTAGCTCCAGATATAAGTAAATTAGTAACTATGACTCGAGAAAAACAACATGACCAGAAAATAAGTAAAGGTGTAATTGTAGTCGTATTACCTTGAAAAGCAGTTAGCATATTGCTTATTATTTTCATATGGACTTATAAACATAAAGCTTACTCCCTCCTTTTCATTTCTTTAGTGTTGTCAGGTCGGTTTAGGTTGGAGATCATCATAGGCAGCATCACACTATCAAGCTATTACCGTTGGGGTATTGAAAAACCTTAGGTGTATTTGAATGACTGGCATGTATCGGGACTTAGTTATTATGATGTGTATTCTTCTGATTTGGTCAAGAAGTTGACTTAAATTGATTCGTTGTGTTTAGCCATGAGACGTGGCTTATATGGGTGATGGCTTGTAAGCCTATTTATCCAAGCTATGTATTGATGCCTTGCGATGTGGTTATGTGATAATATATTTGTTTGATATGAAAGTGTTACGGTATGTATGCTTGATGAATGTTTTATGACCAAACAAAGTGGTCATAATCAGAGAATAAAAGTGTGATATGGCAATAAGTCAATAATGCTGGAAAACGAAATTGGTGTGGAATGACTTAGGCAAGCTAGTCTTTCATGAATGTGAAATTGTTGGCATGGTTGAATTTATGAAATGTATGTAGGCCTTAGCTATGGTTGTTTGGTTGAGAAATCGTATTAAGTTAGATTTTGATATGTGGGTTAGTGTTAAATTGTGTTTCAGGGTGGCAAAGGCTTGGTAGATAGCCTTATATTGTCCACACGGGTAGGCACACGGGCATATGTCTAGGCCGTGTATGACACACGGTCAACCCCATGGGCGTGTTATCCTGCTGTATGTCCCCTGTACGTAAAATTTGCAAGTCAGTATGCATGGTAGTAATCACACGGGCAGAGACACAGCCGTGTGTCTCAGCCGTGTGAAGGACACAGCTTTTGGCCACAGACATGTGCCTTGGCCATGTACTCTAAATTGGATGCTGACGTCAGAAACAGAATGTCAAGGTTTTTAGACACGGGCTAAGACACGGGTGTGTCATGGCCGTGTGAGGGACACGGACCTTAGACACAGGCGTGTGTCAGGCCGTGTGAAAACCCCTGTAGGTTCGAATTTAGAATTTAATTCACATGGGCATGGGGCAGAGGCGTGTCCCTAGGTGCTTAGGCCGTGTGTGTCACACGGGCCATCAGCACAGCCATGTTATAATGACCATACGGGTGTGTTGCCCTTCCACACAAGCATGTGCCCTATTTCAAGAGTTATTTTTCTAAAGTTAGTTAAAGGACCTGGGTTGATCCCAAATGGTTTCCAATGGATGTTTGGGGCCTCATAGGCCCATATTAAGGAGTTTAAACAAATTTCGAAAAAAATTTTAAATTTGATCGAGTCTTAATGACATCGATATGATTGTATGCATGTGATTAAGTGTGGTAACACCTCGTATCCCATCCCAACGTATGGTTCAGGTTTGGAGTGTTACAGTTAGTGGTATCAGAGCTATGGTTTAGTCATTTCTCAGACTAACCGTTCATGCATGAGAGTCTAGCTATACATGCCACGAATCTGTGATAGTGTGATATCTCCCGACACGATTAAGAATTATCTTGTTTAGACAAAGGTCCTCTCCAACCGAGCTACACCGACCATGTTCAAGATGAAGCTAAGGTATTCAGGTAAAGTACAATTATGATGAGACTAAACTCAGGAAAGTATGAATAAAAGTCCATGATATACATGTGATAACATGTGAGATGAAGTTCATGTTACGATGAGTACCTATGCTTGTCTGATGTTCATATGATATTGTGCCCTTGACTTGTTTGATTAAGTGAATGTGATAAAAAGAAATTCATAAAGGTATGAATAAAGGTTTACAATATCATGTTACGGATAAAAATGTCATTATCCCGATTGGACGTTGAATGTTGATAAATTTCAATAATATCTTTAAATGAGATAAAGGAATTTCATGAGATTCGTATTGAATAAGTTCGTAAGTATTAGACCTAAGAGTTCAGCTGTAGAATGATTACGAATATGATTAGAGATTGAGACGGGTTAATGAGTAGAGGTAGAATTAGAATGGTATCAGACTAATCTAAAGAATCTCTCGGATTATGCGATATCACAGTTGGTGAAGAAGTTAGCTTCGGTGAATCGATCTATTCAGAAATAATTGAAGGAATAATATTTAAAAGATAAGAAATCTAAGTATGGCTGTTATAACTGAACAAATTTTGGCAGTCTCTTATGGGGTATTCTATGTGAATATTTATTCTCAGAGGTATTCCTGTGGCTAGTTATCCTCTAATGAAATATTATTATATGGGAATGTTTTCTAATTATGATGTATAGACAAAGGTATTGATAACCTGATTAGTTCATAATCAATAATGCTCTATTTCTCTCTAGGATTCTATTATATTTCATCTATTGGAACTTTATAAGAAAATACACATGATGTTATAATTTTGTTTCTTCTCATCGATGTTCGGTTAAATACATATATAGGAAGGTATATTATCCTTATTGCATTTGAAATAGTCTTTGATTATTATGATAAGTGAACTTTGAATGATTACATGTTGAATCATTCTATTAATTGAAAGAGAGGATTTTTTGAAATGTCATTTATTGGTTATTAAGACCGACTCAGTGGTTCAATCGGTATTGGTTACTATTTGAAAGACTAAACGAGGTATTCATGTCCGGGAATATAATTTCATTTCTTTACAGGGAAAAGACGGATAGTCTGAATAAAAAGTGTATAATCCCTAGCAGAGTTTGATATGATTTAAAGTTGCTATGAATGATAAAGTTATTGCCTTGTGAAAGTTGAACGGACTATTGCATGTTAGTAAAGTTTAGAACAGACAAAACATTGTTAATCAGAACTTAGACTTGGTTTAGTCTACATCAGGCAAGAAATTCTTGATTTTTCTATGTGTGTCGTTAAACGGATTGTGATATGTTTTGGGACAAAAAGGCAATGTGATAGCTTAATATATCTACTATCATAGAAAGATTTGAGTTTGAGATAGCGTAGATGATCTGATATTGTTTTTGTATGATCTTTGAGAAAAACGAAAATGTGGTTACAAGTGATTGAGTAGAAAATCTAGAGTTGATACAGAAGGTCACAAGGAAACTCACAGGATTAATGTATTGGTGTTCGAGTTTGGAACTTGACATTTTTTTTATCTTTGTGCTTGAATACATGAAATGTTATCAGGATTAGAGTTGAATATCAGGTAATGTCAGAATGATTTTCGCTAGTGGTGGTAATGGAATGGAAATGAGAATGAGATTACTATAGATTTCATATCAGGATTATTCCTATCTTTGAAAGAGAAAGATGTTATGTGACTTGTTAAGTAATTGATGAATCTGCAAATCATGTCGGCATGTACTAAATTTTCGTTCATCAGACTTATGGAATTAAATATCATTGAAATTGTTGAATTTCTTAAAATGCTAGTTTTTGTTAATCGGATTGAGATTGGGATTTATATCGTGAATTATTCAAAAAAAAGTTAAATGAGGCTCTAAATTTTAATGACGACCAAAGGTTGAATTAGTAAACTATTGGGCTGTATAAAATGATAGAGAATTTAAAGCCATGATGATGGGGATTGCTGCGCCATTTGGAATCCAATAGGATTCAAGTATGATGCGTATATATATGTTCTATGACGATATGGATTCAACCCTTGTATCAATGAAGTTTCTGATAAAAGTCAAGATTCGATTAATGCGTCGTATAACATAGAATTGTTCATGACTTTAGTATGAGAAATTAAAGAGCTAAGTATTAAGCATAGCCTAAGTAATAGTTCTTCAGCAATGATTATGAGATAGTGGAGTTTATGTGATAACTAAACAACTTTTCTGGTAAGATTTTCAGGGACGAAAATCCCCAAAGGGGGAGAATTGTAATGGCCTGATTTTGGGCCTAGTCGGGACAGTGGTTTCGGAACCACTATTTCAAGGCCAGAGAAATTATTATTAATATTATTTACGTGTCATAGAATGATTATACAAGTGCATGAAAATTTTGGTTAATTAATTTTAGCGATTGTGAGCTTAATTACGAAAAAGGACTAAATCGCATAAAGTGCAAAAGTCCTATCTTCCTAGCCAAATGTGTTAAATAGCTAGAGAACCATAATAGGGGGTCTTTAAAGTGCAAATAGGCCTTTAAATTAGTGGTGGCCGGCCATAGGGGAAAATAATTGACAAAATAGTCAAAGTTGGTAATGGTTTGGTATTTGATGACAAAAGCAAATACTAATAATAATAATAATAACAAGTGGTCATTTCTCTTTCCATTTCCTTTCTCTGCCAAAATATTAAAGTAGCAACCTCCATGGAAGCTTGAAATTTTCAGCCACTTGCAACCCTTACTATTAAGTCATTTTGATGGTCATTTTTGTTGATTTTTGTGTTTTCGGGACTCTTGTAGCATGAGCTAGCTAATGGAGTGATTATTTTGAAAAATGGTTGAAAGTATAGGGTTTTTCCATGTGAATATTTATGTTGTTTGCTGAATTTTTATGGACGAAAATGAGTTATGGTTGTGTAATAAACAACTTTTGTGAAATGATTTTAATGAAAACACCTAAAATGGACAATTTTGTAAAGATGGAAAAATGAGTGATAAGTATGAGTAATAATGAGAATTGTGGGCTGCTCCTAGTATAAAAAGAATTCAGCTAGGCTTGGGTGTAAAATCGTAAATTTGTAAAAGTCTAGGGGCAAAATGGTCATTTTGGAAAAGTATAAATTATGAAATGTATTGGTTAATATGATGATTAAGATAGTGGATTTTTTTCATTATAGATCAAGAAAATAAATATTCAAGCTTAAATCGGAAAGCACGAGGTTATGTGTAACGCCCCGTACCCGAGACCGTTGCCGGAGTCGAATACGAGGTGTTAACGGACTTAATTCATTTACTTACACAGTTCATTTTAAAATTTCCAGACAAGCTGGCTAATTGCATCATAGTTACTTTAAAAATCATATCTCGAGTTCCAAAACTCGAAAACCGATTCTGTAAATGTTTCCTGAAACTAGACTCATATGTCCATCTACAATTTTTTTTCTAGAATTTTTGGTCAAGCCAATTAGTACAGTTTATTAGTTAAAGTCTCCCCTGTTTTAGGGTTCGACTACTCTGACCTTCATGCATTACGACTTAGATATCTCCCTGTACAGAGCTTTAATACTTATTCTGTTTATTTCTAATGAAACTAGACTCAAAAAGGAATCTATACATATAAAGCATGACTTCTAATTGTCTCTGGTTAATTTATGGTAAATTTTCAAAATCAGAATAGGGGATCCAAAAAACGCTCTGGCCCTGTTTCACGAAAACTTAAACATCTCATAAAATGCGGCTCATATGGTCGTGTCGTTTCTTTCATGTGAAAATATACTTATCAAGATTCGATTACATAATTTATTCACTATTTAATTCCATTCCTACTATTTTTAGTGATTTTTCCAACTTACGTCACTGCTGCTGTCAACATCTATTTTAAGGTAAATTTTACCTATTTCATAATTTTCCATGAATCGAATAGCAAATTGACATACATTATTATCAAGGGTAATCCCGATTAGCCATGACGTACGTAGCGCCAATAGGATCATGATTGGCCATTCCAATGGCTAGTCATTACCAAACATTTCCACGCCACTTAATAACCATATCACAAGACCATAATGTTATACTTCAAAATATACGAGCCATTTTCGCATGGCTATCTGAATACACATTACCAAATGGTACTTAATTAACAACAAGAGTCAGCCCTATACATGCCATTTTCAAAATTTAACTAAAAGAGTACCAAAAGTGGCTTAGATAGTGTGGATGACTTGACTTTGACACTCCCGAGTCCGATGGTGACGAACAAAATCTATAAAACAGAGAATCAAAGTAATGAGTAAGCATTTTAATGCTTAGTAAGTTCAAGTAATGAAATTATTTACGACTAAAGTATAGCGTTCATATGACTAAATGAATAGTTGCATATCGCATATTCCCAAAATCATACTTACTTCACACCTCAACTAGTATATTCATACAGGGATCAAACCTAACTAAAGGCGGAAGTTGTTAATCAATAGGCGCTTACTATCTAAAAAGGAATTAACTTTTCCGATGCATATCTGAAACATACCTTATCGTTTGGATTTTATGAGCGTATTAATTGAAATTATTACAGCAAGATCGCTCATTTCCAAACCCAAGTACCTTTGGGATTTAGCGGATATAGCAACTCGCACAAATGCCTTGGTCTTAGCCGGATATAGTCAATAGCACAAAAGCCTTCGGGCTTAGCCGGATATAGTCACTAGCACAAATGCCTTGGGACTTACCCGGATATAGTCAATAGCACAAATGCCTTCGGGACTTAGCCCGGATATAGTCAATAGCACAAATGCCTTCGGGACTTAGCCCGGATATCATTCGAATAATCATGCACATATATCAATAAATCATGACACATCCATATTTCATTTTCATTACTAAAGCTCAAACACAAGACACTTATCAAACCTTACCAATTTCTGCTCAATAGCCACATACAAAGAGCATGATTTTGATTCGCTTTATAACATGATCTCTATACACATTCGGCTACCCGTCATAGGTATAAACTAATCACCTCAATATATCATTCAAGTAGAATCATTATATCACCGTTTATTTGTTATGCTTATATGTCATGACTTAATCAAATCATAAACTAAGTTTCATTACTCGAAGACTTACCTCGGACGTTGTCGAACGACTTCAACGGCTATTCAATTACTTTTTCCTTTCCCCTATCCAACGTTGATCCTCTAAGCTCTTGAGCTAAATCAAACAATTTACCTCCCAATCAAACACGATCATACGGCATTCATATACATTTTAGAACCAATTTATTTGAATCAATTACCACTTAAGTCTATCACCTTCTCGCTTTCAAATTTGTGCACTTGGTAAATCACATTAAACTACTACAAATATAACTTTAATACATATTTATTTTCGAATGTCTCAATATCATCTTAATTAATTTCTACTTACACATCAAAATTTCCAATACAAAGTATTTGGCACCTAAACCAGATTAGTAAACTCCCATAGACCATGACCGAATGCCATTTAAACACAATTCAACAAGATCTCATGATTTCAAATCAAACTCTTAACAAGAATGCACAATGCCGAACCCTTAGATGATTAAACATCTAATTTAGACAATTTTAGAACAACTAAACGGCACTTGTTCACAGCATTAAACAACTACATGTTCGGCTAGAACATGGTACTTAACTACATCGATTTTAAGCATAATAATTACTCAAACCTAATCAAATTCACATTCGGTCTTGGTACCTAATAAGGTAGCCGATTCCTTTCCTTAGCACCTAATGCTCACATATGATTATTTGTATAGTTCAAACACTCATCTACCCTTGTTCATCTAAATTTAACAAGAAACAAAAACCTTATTTCTCCATAGCTACAATGGCCGAAAGTTCTAGACATCTCAATACCGAAATTTCTAACATGGGTTGTCTAAAGAATTTGGTAGGGAGTTCAAATTTATCTAACATTTCAAGTAACTTAACACATCCATATAGCTAACATGCTAGTAGTATCAAGGCATCAACTAAAATTTTGAAGCCTCTAGCCGAATCCTAACTCTCCAACAACCCCAATTCCATCCATGAGATAGATAGAATTAGGCTAATCATCCAAAGGATGTATAAACCTCCAAAAGCAACATTGAACATACATTTAATCTAAAGAACCACCTTGGTCGAACTTCCCCTCTTCTTCTTCCTCTAGTTACGGCAATGGAGGAGCAACCTAGCTAACTCTTTTTTTTTTTTGTTTCTTCTCCTACTAACCACTATTATTTTATTATCCATGCTCTTTATTTTATTATTTTTAACACAAATGTTAACATAGCATATTTATAATATGTTTTAACCCATAGTATGGCCGGCCACCATCTAGACATTTGGCTAATTTGACATGCAAGTACAAGTATTTTCTAACATGCTTTAATAGGCCACTATAACATTTGCCTAGCACATTTCTAAATTTCCTCACACAAGTCCTATTTAATAATTTCACATACTAATGACAAAATTGGAGCATGAAACTTTCACACATGCCTATTTCACATACAATAAACACAAAACTTAATGCTTAATTATTTTTACGACCCGGTTTTGTGGTCCCAAAACCACTTTCCGACTAGGGTCAAATTAGGGTTGTCACAACTCTCCCCCACTTAAGAAATTTTCGTCCCCGAAAATCTTACCGGTAAATAGGTTTGGGTATCGTTCTTTCATAGAGTTCTCGGTTTCCCAAGTAGCTTCTTCGACCCCGTGCTTGTGCCATAACCCTTTTACTAAAGGAACCTTTTTATTTCATAATTCTTTCACTTCACGAGCTAGGATACGAATCGGTTCTTCTTCATAACTCATATCGGATTGAATTTCAACCTCGGAGGGATTAATTGTGTGCGAAGGATCAGATCTGTAACGTCGAAGCATCGAAACGTGAAAAACGTTGTGAATCTTTTCGAGATCAGGGGGTAAAATCAATCTATATGCCACTGGACCAACTCGTTCGGATATTTCATACGGCCCTATGAACCTTGGACTCAGTTTGCCCTTACGGCCAAATCTGAGTATCTTTTTCCAAGGTGAAACTTTAAGAAACACTTTGTCTCCCACGACACGCAATATCTCTTCATTTTAAATCGCGACGACTTCGATGATCCGATCTCGCCTTCAGACTTTCACGAATTATCTTTACTTTCTGCTCAGCATCTTTAATCAAATCAACTCCGAAAATTTTACTTTCACCGAGCTCGGTCCAAAACAATGGTGTACGGCATTTACGACCGTACAAAGCCTCGTAAGGTGCCATCTTAAGACTTGATTGAAAACTATTGTTGTAAGCGAATTCAATCAAAGGTAAATACCACTCCCATGAACCACTAAACTCAAGGATGCAACATCTCAACATATCCTCGAGTATCTGAATTATCCGCTCGGATTGACCATCAGTCTGTGGATGAAATGCGGTGCTAAAATGCAACTTGGTACCCAAAGCTTCTTGAAATTTCTTCCAAAATCGCGATGTGAATCTCGGATCTCTATCTGATACAATAGAAATTGGTTGTGACACCCCTAATGTGACCCTAGTCGAAAAGTGGTTTCGGGACCACAAAACTGAGTCATAAAAATAATTAACCGTCATACTTGATGCTTATTATATGTATATATGCATGTGTGAAAATTTCATGTTTGAATTTTGTTAATTGAAAGTGAATTTTATTAAATAGGACTTATGTGTGACACTTTTGAAATGTGATAGGTTAATCTATAAGGATCTATTAATGCATGTTAGGAAATGCTTGTACTTGCATGTCAAATTACCCAAAATGTTAGGTAGTGGCCGGCCATGCTAGGGGTTAAAACATATTATAAACATTTTGTGTTAAAATGTTGTGTGAGAAATAATAAAATACTAGTTAATGGGAGGAGAAACCAAAGTTGTCTCACCCTTGCTCCTCCATTGCCGTGACTTGAGGGAGGAAGAAGAAAGTTTGGTTGCTTTAATTTTTGGCTTAGAAGATGGCTAGAAGGAGGAAAAACTATGATTTTAGCTAGTTAGGTAGCTGAAATTTCAAGTAACTCGGTAATCCATCGAAGAAGAAGAAGAAGGCTGCAACAAAAAAATAAATGGAGACAGTTTGCATGTTGAAGGAAACTAAGGATTTAGCTTGTTTAAGAGTTGTATCCTAAGTTGGTAAGTTTTCTAAGCTCCCCTCTATCTTTAACTTTGTTGTAAAGAAAATGATGATGGATTGTGGTTGGAAGGCATGAATGCGGGCTGTAGAAAAGAAAAGCTCTTTGATTAGTTGTAAAATTACTCTTGTCCAATTTTGTGCCTTCGTTGTCTTTGTCCAAAATTTGAACAAATTAATGGTTCTATTTTCATGCCGATTAGGGGTTGATAAATTGAGTCTAATAGCTAAAATATTATGTTATTCTTACTAAGTTTCAGTTGTTAGTAGTGACGTAACAATTTGACAATTAAATGCATAAATGATCGCTGAAGCTGCAGCTTGAAAACAAATTTTTCCAGCATGTAAATGCTGATTTGAATGTGCTGTAATATGTGGAGGAATTGGTCTGCTGCATGTTTGAAATAAAAGAAAACAATGGTTGTTGAATATTAGTTTTTGTTGCTAATCGAATGGGTTTAATTCATTGTTCAAGGGGCTATAAATTGGTGTTAATTAAGCTATTCGGATGGTCTAATAAAACAGCCTGAATGTTAAATAATGCTTGCTGTCCAGATTGAAATTATGCTAGAAGGTTGAACAATTGTTGTTCAAATGGAATTTTGGAGTGTTTAATGGACTCTATGTTGCTAAAATTTACATGAATAGAAATTTCTAAGCTTAAATTGTAAGAATTTGAGTTGTGAGGTTTAAATTGTCAAAGATGCATTTGGCAATTGATTATAATTTGTTAAAAGGTGTAAAGTATTAATAGTTCTAAATGGTACATAGTTAAATGAATATGGAAGCTTGATAAACTTTTATTTAGAATGGAAGTAGGAGAAATGTGTATTCGGCCATGTTGTGATAAGTTGAATTTGAATGGTTGATGTCTTAGTTTATAAATGGTCATTAGATGAGTTTTAAACTTGTTAAAGTTTGATAATTTGGGGGTGTTAAGTTGGGGAAAACGTGTAATAAAAATGGGTTGATAATGTTTGTTTGTTAATTGATGTTTGCACCTCAAATAGTTGAAATAAAGCTTGCCGATTATGATTAAATGTTTAAATTGTAATGGTCATATATAGGTATATATATATATATGCCTTATGTATGTACCATGTACACATAAGGACATTCGACAATATGATTAAATTCATGTATAAGGAAGCATGATAAATTAAGTGACTCTTTACTTGTGAATGTGAATTAGATATAAATTAAATAAGCATGAAATCGAATCATGGCATGTTTTATTAAATATGATACATATTGAAATCTATTGTTTTAGATGTAGATTAAATGATATGTGATTGCCAAATGTGATTGTTAAGTGAATAATATTAGTTAAGTACTTAAGCAAATCTATTGTTTTACTTAAGCTTAAGAGCAAAGAGGATCAAAGTCGGATAGGGGAAAAGAGAAAGTAAACAAATAGCCGTGGATATCTAGTCATCGACCACTTCCGAGGTAAGTTTTAAGTGATTAAACGTTGAGTAAATTCAATCATAATAGGACATAATGAGTTGATTTAATAAGATATGATGTGGCCATGATATGTCTTAAACTCAAATGGTAAGTTCATAAGTGTTTGGACTTGAAAAAGCAGTAATGTGATTTTAGAAAATCACTATAAATTTTTGGTGTGGAATTATAGGCTGAATAAAATATGTAATCAAAGCTTAATTAGTCTAGTTTCTTATAAAAGAGACCGTGTAAGCAAAGAAATTTCCTATAAAGAGATATTTAAAGTTGTGTGAGACAGTGTTAGAATGACTCTGAAATCCCCTGTTCTGTTTTTAGAAAATCACTATAATTTGTACAAAAATGGTTACAAGATAAAATTTATATTCTTAGACTCCTTAATTAGTCTAGTTTCAAATGAAATCAAATATAACATATTTTGAATTCTGTACAATGAGAAATTTGATTCGTAGTGAAGACTGGTCAGATTAGTCAAACAGTGAAACAGGGGAAACTTTAAGAAAAATCTGGTATTGATTGGCCAAACCTAAAATTCTGAAAATTTTATGAATGGAAGATATATGAGTCTATATTCAGGGAAAATTAACGGCAATTTATTTTGAGTTTTTTAGCTCCAGTTATAAATAATTTAGTGACTATTGCTCAGGAAAACAGCTTGTAGTGAATATGTGATTTTGTTGTAAACATTGATGAAACTATTTGAGTTGCTTATAAGCTATTGCTGAAATTGATGTACAAGACAAATATATGTATATGTGGTAAAGTCGAATGGCTAGTGTGAAATATGTATGAGATATGTATATGTGGTAAAGCCGAATGGCTAGTGTGAAATATGTATGAGATATGTATATGTGGTAAAGCCGAATGGCTAGTGTGAAATATGTATGAGATATGTATATGTGGTAAAGCCGAATGGCTAATATGAAATATGTATGAGATATCTATATGTGGTAAAGCCGAATGGCTAGTGTGAAATATATATGAGATATGTATATGTGGTAAAGCCGAATGGCTAGTTTGAAATATGTATGAGATATGTATATGTAGTAAAGCCGAATGGCTAGTATGAAATATGTATGAGATATGTATATTTTGTAAAGCCGAATGGCTAATGTGAAATATGTAGGAGATGTGTGTATATTGTGGCCGAATGACCAAATGTGAAAGGTGTGTATTATTAGATATTTGATGAGGCAAATGAATTACAAATATGACAGTCGATGTGAATGTTGTAACATGTGATTAAATGTACATGAAACTTGGAAATATATTCCGGGTAAGACCCGATGACTACGTGTGGAGATTTTGTCCGGGTAAGACCCGATAACTACGTGTGGGGACTATTCGAGCTAAAGGTTTCGCTGAAGATTCGAGTAAAGCATAAGATTATACGACTTCATAGTAACAATTGGTAATAAATACGTTCAATGCGTTAAGTTGGTCAGGTATGTATTTTGAGATTATATTTAAGCTTGATTTGGACTAAATCACAAGGTCGTTATGTGATGTACATGTGAGTAAAGCAATAAGACTGTTCTATGATTATTGTGCATTTGGTCAATGTGGAAAGTTAGGTGAAAATATGTAATGTACCTATGTTTATAAGAGATCACTATCAAGTGAGAATTTATCTGCCTATTATATATGATGAGATGTGCATATTTAGTAAAGGGATGGTATGCCCGAAGGAAGAGTGAAATAAAAATACGAACAACTATGTTATAATTTGATTGTTATCTGTTGACACTGCTTAAAACTTACTAAGCATTGTAATGCTTACTCCGTTTACTTTGTTTCCTCTGTTTTATAGATCTCATTTGGAAGCTACAGGCTCGGGGATCGTCAGCAACTAGTCACACTATCACTATCCACTGTTTGGTACTGCTATGTTTTAGATTATCTTATGGCATGTATAGAATAGACTAGTAGTGGGAGGATATTTTGGTTAATGTATATAAGCTATGCGGATATGACATCTTATGAATGTTTACTTTTATAAGTTTTTTAAATTTTATCTCTAGTTGTGTCTAGCAATTATCCAATTGAATGATCTTTACTTCAAGAAAATGAAAAAAATTTTACTGTTTTGATATGAGTTTCAAGTCCGGTAATGCCCCTTTACCTATTCCGGCGACGGATACGGGATAGGGGTGTTACATTGGTACTCCATGTAACCTTACAATCTGGGATACATACATTTCAGCTAGCTTGTCAAGAGAATAATCCGTACGTACAGGGATAAAATGAGCCGACTTTGTCAGTCTATCAACAACAACCCAGATCGCATCTTTCTTGCTTGATGACAATGGCAATCCAGATACAAAATCCATCGTGACTCGATCCCACTTCCACTCGGGCATCATGATCGGCTGAAGTAATCCTGTAGGCACTTGATGTTCCGCTTTCACTTGTTGACATATTAAACACTTCGAAACAAAATCGGAAATGTCTCGTTTCATACCATGCCACCAAAACTGACGTCTCAGATCGTTGTACATTTTTGTACTCCCCAGGTGAATTGACATTCGGCTACAATGAGCTTCGTTCAGAATTGTCAAAATAAGTTCTGAATTCCTTGGAACACACAAACGACTTCTGAACCTCAAACAATCGTCATCATCAATTTGAAACTATGATTCTTTATTCGAAACACATTCAGCCCGTTTTGCAACCAATTCATCATCGACTTCCTGAGCTTCACGAATTTGATGAATCAACAATGGTTTGGCCTTTAATTCTACTACTAACACATTGTCGGATAGAACAGACAAGTGTACATTCATCGCTCGTAAAGCAAACAGTGATTTACGACTTAAAGCATCTGCAACCACATTAGCCTTTCCCGGGTGATAGTCGATGACAAGCTCATAGTCTTTCAACAACTCGAGCCAACGTCTTTTTTGTAAATTCAAATCTCTTTGAGTCATCAAATATTTGAGACTTTTGTGATCCGAAAATACATGGCACTTCTCACCAAATAAGTAATGTCTCCATATTTTTAAAGCGAATACGATGGCGACTAATTCGAGATCATGGGTTGGATAATTTTCTCATGTGGCTTCAATTGCCTCGACGCATACGCTACAACTCGACCTTCTTGCATCAATACACAACCCAACCCAAGTAAGGATGCGTCACTATAAATGACAAACTCTTTGCCTGATTCAGGCTCCACTAGCACTGGAGCTTCAGTCAAGTAAGTTTTTAGTTGATCGAAACTTTTCTGACATTTTTCTGACCATTCGAACTTAACATCTTTCAAGTAACTTCGTCATTGGTGTGGCTATCATCGAGAAACCCTTTACAAACCGTCAGTAATGTAAAGCAAGCCCCAAAAGCTCCGAACCTCAATAATATTTCTCGGGGGCTTCCAGTTAAGTATGGCTGAAATTTTGCTCGGATCAACTCGAATACCCGATGCAGATACCACGTGACCCAAGAAGCTAACCTCTCTTAACCAAAACTCACACTTACTGAACTTAGCATATAACTGCTTATCTCGTAAAATCTGCAACACTAATCCCAGGTGTTCAGCATGATCGGTTTCATTTCTCGAATAGACCAAAATATCATTGATAAACACAACTACAAATTGATCCAAAAATGGTCTGAAGATCCGATTCATCAAATCCATAAATACCGCAGGGGCATTAGTGAGCCCAAACGGCATCACTAATAACTCATAGTGACCGTATCTCGTTCTGAAAGCAGTTTTGGGTATAACCGAATCTCGAATTAGAATCGATAATAGCCCGATCTCAAATCCATTTTGAAAACACTGAGGCTCCCTTTAGTTGATCAAACAAATCATCAATACGCGGTAACGGATATTTATTCTTTATTGTCACTTTATTTAGCTGACGATAGTCGATGCACAACCTCATGGTTCCGTTCTTCTTTTTCGCAAACAATACTGGTGCACCCCAAGGTGAGAAACTTGGTCGAGCGAAACCTCTACCCGTCAACTCTTGCAACTGAGATTTCAATTCCTTTAATTCCGTCGGTGCCATACGATATGGAGCTATCGAAATCGATGTAGTCCCAGGTACAAGTTTGATGCCAAACTCTACCTCCCGAACAGGTGGTAAGCCTGGTAATTCTTCGGGAAAAACATCCGGATATTCACAAACCACTGGTACCGACTCAAGTTTCTTTCCTGATTCTTCATTATCAAGTACGTATGCAAGATACGCTGCACACCCCTTTCTCACATATTTTTGAGCTAACATCGAGGATATTATTGTTGGCAATCTATTCAAGACAGTAGATTCAACTCAGATTATCTCATTATTTGCACACTTCAAATCAATAGTCTTGCTTTTGCAATTCACAACCGCATCATGCACGGTCAACCAATCCAAACCGAGAATAACATCAAATTCATCAAACGGTAAAAGCATCAAGTCCGCCGGAAAACAGGAACCTCGAATTACTAGGGGACATTTCTTACACACCTTATCAACAAGCACATAATGACCCAAGGGATTCGACACTCTAATAACGAACTCAGTAGACTCAACAGGTAAAGTCTTACTGGATGCTAAAGTCTCACATATATAAGAATGAGTAGAACCAGGGTCAATCAATGCAATCACATTAGTATCAAAAAGAGTGAAAGTACCAGTAATAACATCTGGCAAAGAACCATCCTCGCGTGCACGTATAGCATGAGCTCTAGCAGGAGCACAAGCCTTAGATCTGGTAGTAACATCTCTAGATCCTCTCTGACTGCCACTAGCATTCCCCACTTTTTTGGATGGTCTACCTCGAGCAGTAGTAGCACCCGTTTTCCCACTCTGATTTACATTCTGTTCAGACAGTCTCGGGTAATCCTTGATAAAGTGGTCAGCTGATCCGCACTTATAACAGGAGCGATCATGGAATCTACAACTCCCCGAATGCCATTTACCACAGTACTGGCACTCTGTTCTGTCTCGACGATCATTTCCAACACTGGTAACCGAAGCGACTCGTGTACTCGCAGGGGGTCGATCACGATCTCGTCTAGAAAAGCCCAAAGTGCCTTTAGACCGGCCTGAATTGTAACACCCCGTACCCGAGTCCGTTACCGGAATCGAACACAAGGTGCACACAGACTTAACTATTTTCACAGTCCATTTAGAAATTTCCAGACAAGCTGGTTACTGCATCACTGTCGCCTTAAAAATCATATCTTGAGTTTCAGAGCTCGAAAATTTGTTTCGTAATTTTTCCCTGAAACTAGACTCATATGTCCATCTACATATTTTTTTCTAGAATTTTTGGTTGAGCCAATTGGTACAGTTTATTAGTTAAAGTCTCCCCTGTTGCAGGGATCGACTACACTGACCTTCGTGCGTTACGAAATGGATATCTCCCTGTACAGGGCTTCAATACTGATGAAGTTTGTTTCTATAGAAACTAGACTCAGAGACAAATCTATACATATATGGCATGACTCCTAATTATCTCTGGTTAATTTACAATAAATTTCTAAGTTCAGAATAGGGGATCCAGAAACCGTTCTGGCCCTGTTTCACAAGAACTTTAATATCTCTTAACATGTAACTCCTATGACCGTTTCGTTTATTCCATATGAAGGTAGACTCATCAAGGTTCATTTACATAATTTATTCACTATTTAATACCATTCCTACTATTTTTAGTGATTTTTCACATCCACATCACTGCTGCAGTCAGCATCTGCCTTTAAGGTAGGCTTTACCTATTTCATGATTTCCATGATTCAATTGGCCCTTTTTGCATACATAACACAAAGTGTGATCATGATTAACCATTCCAATGGCTAATCGTTTCAAAACAATTCCAGACCCCATAATGATCAACATACAAACGATTATAGTATTATACTAAAAACGTATATAAGCCATTTTCGCATGGCTATCCAAGTTTACACAAAACCGAAAGGTACATGACCTTCAACAAAAGGGTAGTCCTATACATGCCATTTCAAAGTTCAACCAAAATTATACCAAAATGGAGGCTTTGATAGTGTGGATGACTTGACTTCAATGATCCCGAATCCAATAGCTAACGAGCAAAATCTATAAAACAGAGAAACAGAGAAAGCGGAGTAAGCAATTTATGCTTAGTAAGTTTGAGCAAGAAATTCCAACACAACAAAAGCATAGCATTCATAAAGCTAATGGATAATTTCATATGCACAAATTCTCAATATCATACTCATTTCACATTCCAACCCCTATGTTCATACATAAGGGATCACCTTAGTCAAATACCGGAAACTCATTACTCGATTGGCGAATATTATTCAAGGAATCAACTAATTCAAGCTCATATGAACATACCTCATTGCTGGAATTTTTTCAAGCGCATTAACTGAAATTTTACAGCAAGATCCCTTATTCTAGAATCACTTACCTTGAATTTAACCGGATATAACGACTCACTCAAATGCCTTCGGACGAAGCCGGTTATAGCGACTTCGCACGAATGCCTTGGGACTTAACCCGGTTTAGTAACTTGCACAATGCCTTGGGCTTAGCCCGATTTATTAACTCGCACGAATGCCTTGGATCCTAGTCCGGATATAGTCACTTAGCACAAAGCCTTGGGACTTAGCCGGACATCATTCAATAACCGAGCACAATTATCAATAAATTATGACACATTCAGTATTTCATTTTCAATAGCAAAACTTCGAACACAAGGCACTTTTTACACTTGCAATTTGGCTCAATAGCCACACACAAAGAGCATGATTTTAATTTGCTTTAAACATGATCTAATCAATTCGAATTTAAGCTCTATTACTCAAGAACTTACCTCGGACGTGGTCGAACGATTTTGACGAATTTTTCCTTCCCCTTATCGGATTTAGCTCCCCTTTGCTCTTGAGCTTAATTTAACAAATAAATTGGTTTTATCATTTGAGCATCGAAAGAGGAATTCAAGATACTTAGCCAATATATATATACTTATTAGGCATCAAAGTCGCATATGTACGAAATCATGAATCGAACTCAACACATTAGTTAATATTCCTCTTAGTCGAATTTTCTAAGCCAAGAATAGGCATCAATATGCTTGCCTCTAACCGAATGCATGCACACCAATATCCCTCATGTGGCGAATATACATGTCCATGTTGAGGCCAATTATACACTTAATACCACACAAAACAGCATACATTTTACTACTAACGCATTACATATCGTAGCTCAATACACATCTCTCATTTACTTCATAATCGAGACATCATCACAAGCAAATATACACCTTGAAATAGCATATATGTCATACCAATACATCGTGTGCAAACATATATACATATATATATGCTAGAGCGAATCTCAAGTTGATTGTAACTAAACTTGAACAAAATTTCAATACACAAATCTTACTTTCCATGCAATGAGCATAAATCACACTTATGGATGTACCATGGCGAATACATCACAACACCATAATTTTGGTCATGATTAAACAAAGAACTTAGTATCTCATTCAAAAATGCTAAAAGAAAATCTAAGAGTCCTCAATCCCCCATCACATGTATCATTATCAAGCTTGATATTTAGCATGCAATGGCATTAACACCACATTTACTTTGGCCGAATTTCATTCCCATGACATAGCAAAGATTTGAACCATGGGCTACCAAGAACATCAAGCTAGCAACTAAAACATGCATGAATCTCATGGCACAACCTCAAACATACCTTAATCTTGATGCAAGTATAGCCAACCTCTTCCTAATCCTCTTCCAAAACAAACATGAAGCAAAATTCCTTCCTTCCTCTAGTATTTTCGGTCAAGAGAGAATGAAAAGATGGATGAACAATTTTTTTTTCTTTTCTCTTCCACAATGCACGGCAATGGGGGGTTTCACTCACACACACACATTTTTTTTTTTCTTTCTTTATTACCCATACTTATTTGTTTATTGTTTCTCCCTAATGCACCAACAAAACATGTTTCATGACATGTTTAGCCCATGATTCCTTGTGATGGCCGGCCACTACAACTTGGGGGGGAATTTTGACATGCAAGTCCTCCCCTTTGACTACATGCACTATTAGGTCCTTATAGATTAGCCTTTCATTTTTCAAAAGTGTCACACAAGTCCTACTAACTGAATTCACATGCAATCGGCTAAATCGGAACTTGAAATTTTCACACATTCATAATTACATATTCTAGACAATAAATATTACATTCAAACATTTCGGTGACTCGGTTTAGCGGTCCCGAAACCACTTCCCGACTAGGGTCAATTTTGGGCTGTCACATGAATCATCTCTAAATTTCTTCGATGACTGTTGAAAGGGCTTTCCCGCAGATCTCTTACGAAACTCCTTTGCTCCCATATCAGCTTTTCTTTTCTCCTTACTGAGCTCTTCGGCTTTGCAAGCTCGCTCGACAAGTACCACAAATTCTCTGATTTCTAAAATGTCAACACACAGTTTTATATCTTCGTTCAGTCCATCTTCGAAACGTTTGCACATTACGGCTTCTGAGGACATGCATTCTCGGCGCATCGGCTAAGCCTTACAAACTTTCATTCATAATCGATGTAGACATGGAACCTTGTTTAAGTTCAAGAAATTCTTTTCGTTTTTGATCAATGAATCTCGGTCGATATACTTTTTTCAAACTTCGGTTTGGAAAAACTCCCAAGTTACTTGTTCTCGGGCACAACAGAAATCAACATATTCCACCAATAATAGGCAGAATCTCGTAGCAAGGAGATAGTACACTTAAGGCATTCATCGGTGTGCAAGATAGTTCATCAAGTACCGAATAGTGTTGTCCAACCAAAATTCAACTTGCTCGGCATCATCATTGTCTGTAGCCTTAAATTCAGAGCCCGTGTTTTGGATTCATCAATGGGGCCTTATTTAACCTTATCCGGTCGATTACGAGGTATCGCAGTCTTGAGGGTTGTATTGGTCGGGAATGGGGTTGTGGAACAGTAGTATTAGTTCGAATGTCTTGATTGAACCACCCATTCATTACGCTTATAAAAGCTCTGTCTAGCTTCATCATTCGATTACTAGCAATAGGTTGAGAGTCATGGTATTGTCCATTCGCGGGAGCGAGCACTACACTCTCAACATCATTAGCTACCGCTCGGTTGGGATCGGGATCCATTACTATAAGTAAACACATTTTTAACTGTCAGAAATCACCACACTATCAATAAACACATAACGGCATGTATAACTAAACCCGAACGTATTACGGTAGTCCTAGAATTGACTAAATCGTAGCTCTGGTACCAATAAAGTTGTAACACCCTGTACCCGAGACCGTTGCTGGAGTCGAACACGAGGTGTTAACGGACTTAATTCATTTACTTACACAGTTCATTTTAAAATTTCCAAACAAGCTGGCTAACTACATCATAGTTACTTTAAAAATCATATCTCGAGTTCCAAAACTCAAAAACTGATTCCGTAAATGTTTCCTGAAACTAGACTCATATGTCCATCTACAAATTTTTTTCTAGAATTTTTGGTCGAGCCAATTAGTACAGTTTATTAGTTAAAGTCTCCCCTATTTCAGGGTTTGACTACTCTGACCTTCATGCATTACGACTTAGATATCTCCCTGTACAGAGCTTTAATACTTATTCTGTTTGTTTCTAATGAAACTAGACTCAAAAAGGAATCTATACATATAAAGCATGACTTCTAATTGTCTCTGGTTAATTTATGGTAAATTTTCAAAATCAGAATAGGGGATCCAAAAAATGCTCTAGCCCTGTTTCACGAAAACTTAAACATCTCATAAAATACGGCTCATATGGTCGTTTCGTTTCTTTCATGTGAAAATATACTTATCAAGATTCGATTACATAATTTATTCACTATTTAATTTCATTCCTACTATTTTTAGTGATTTTTCCAACTTACGTCATTGCTGCTGTCAGCATCTATTTTAAGGTAAATTTTACCTATTTCATAATTTTCCATGAATCGAATAGCAAATTGACATACATTATTATCAAGGGTAATCCCGATTAGCCATGACGTACGTAGCGCCAATAGGACCATGATTGGCCATTCCAATGGGTAGTCATTACCAAACATTTCCACACCACTTAATAACCATATCACAAGACCATAATGTTATACTTCAAAATATACGAGCCATTTTCGCATGGCTATACGAATACACATTACCAAAGGGTACTTAATTAACAACAAGGGTCAGCCCTATACATGCCATTTTCAAAATTTAACTAAAAGAGTACCAAAAAGTGGCTTAGATAGTATGGATGACTTCGACTTTGACACTCTCGAGTCCGATAGCTGACGAACAAAATCTATAAAACAGAGAATCAAAGTAATAGAGTAAGCATTTTAATGCTTAGTAAGTTCAAGTAATGAAATTATTTACGACTAAAGTATAGCGTTCATATGACTAAATGAATAGTTTACATATACGCATATTCCCAAAATCATACTTACTTCACACCTCAACCAGTATATTCATACACCGGGGATCAAACCTAACTAAAGGCCGGAAGTTGTTAATCAATAGAGCGCTTACTATCTAAAAAGAAATTAACTTTTCCGATGCATATACGAAACATACCTTATCGTTTGAATTTTATGAGCGTATTAATTGAAATTATTACAGCAAGATCGCTCATTTCCAAACCCAAGTACCTTGAGATTTAGCGGATATAGCAACTTCGCACAAATGCCTTGGTCTTAGCCGGATATAGTCAATAGCACAAAAGCCTTTCGGCTTAGCCGGATATAGTCACTAGCACAAATGCCTTGGGACTTACCCGGATATAGTCAATAGCACAAATGCCTTGGGACTTAGCAGGATATAGTCAATAGCACAAATGCCTTGGGACTTAGCTCGGATATCATTGAATAATCATGCACATATATCAATAAATCATGACACATCCATATTTCATTTTCATTACTAAAGCTCAAACACAAGACACTTATCAAACCTTACCAATTTCTGCTCAATAGCCACATACAAAGAGCATGATTTTGATTCGCTTTATAACATGATCTCTATACACATTCGGCTACCCGTCATAGGTATAAACTAATCACCTCAATATATCATTCAAGTAGAATCATTATATCACCGTTTATTTGTTATGCTTATATGTCATGACTTAATCAAATCATAAACTAAGTTTCATTACTCGAAGAGTTACCTCGGACGTTGTCGAACGACTTCAACGGCTATTCAATTACTTTTTCCTTTCCCCTATCCAACGTTGATCCTCTAAGCTCTTGAGCTAAATCAAACAATTTACCTCCCAATCAAACACGATCATACGGCATTCATATACATTTTAGAACCAATTTATTTGAATCAATTACCACTTAAGTCTATCACCTTCTCGCTTTCAAATTTGTGCACTTGGTAAATCACATTAAACTACTACAAATATAACTTTAATACATATTTATTTTGAATGTCTCAATATCATCTTAATCAATTTCTACTTACACATCAAAATTTCCAATACAAAGTATTTGGCACCTAAACCGGATTAGTAAACTCCCATAGACCATGACCGAATGCCATTTAAACACAAGTCAACAAGATCTCATGATTTCAAATCAAACTCTTAACAAGAATGCACAATGTCGAACCCTTAGATGATTAAACATCTAATTTAGACAATTTTAGAACAACTAAAGCGGCACTTGTTCACAACATTAAACAACTACATGTTCGGCTAGAACATGGTACTTAACTACATCGATTTTAAGCATAATAATTACTCAAACCTAATCAAATTCACATTCGGTCTTGGTACCTAATAAGGTAGCCGATTCCTTTCCCTTAGCACCTAATGCTCACATATGATTATTTGTATAGTTCAAACACTCATCTACCCTTGTTCATCTAAATTTAACAAGAAACAAAAACCTTATTTCTCCATAGCTACAATGGCGAAAGTTCTAGACATCTCAATACCGAAATTTCTAACATGGGTTGTCTAAAGAATTTGGTAGGAGTTCAAATTTATCTAACATTTCAAGTAACTTAACACATCCATATAACTAACATGCTAGTAGTATCAAGGCATCAACTAAAATTTTGAAGCCTCTAGCCGAATCCTAACTCTCCAACAACCCCAATTCCATCCATGAGATAGATAGAATTAGGCTAATCATCCAAAGGATGTATAAACCTCCAAAAGCAACATTGAACATACCTTTAATCTAAAGAAACACCTTGGCCGAACTTCCCCTCTTCTTCTTCCTCTAGTTACGGCAATGGAGGAGCAACCTAGCTAACTCTTTTTTTTTTGTTTCTTCTCCTACTAACCACTATTATTTTATTATCCATGCTCTTTATTTTATTATTTTCAACACAAATGTTAACATAACATATTTATAATATGTTTTAACCCATAGCATGGCCGGCCACCATCTAGACTTTTGGCTAATTTGACATGCAAGTACAAGTATTTTCTAACATGCTTTAATAGGCTACTATAACATTTACCTAGCACATTCCTAAATTTCCTCACATAAGTCCTATTTAATAATTTCACATACTAATGACAAAATTGGAGCATGAAACTTTCACACATGCCTATTTCACATACAATAAACACAAAACTTAATGGTTAATTATTTTTACGACCCGGTTTTGTGGTCCCGAAACCACTTTCCGACTAGGGTCAAATTAGGGCTGTCACATTATGGACTAAAATGGAATAATTGGTCGAAATTTTCATTTGAGGTAAGTTCGTGTGATAATAAAATGCAATGTTATAATTGAATATTAAATGTTTTATTGTTATTATTATATAAATTGTATGATTGATTATACAGATATCCTTGATGAAGATTCGACAAGTAAGTACATAAGCAAATAATGTGACGTTGTAGCATATTTTAATGCTTTGATAATATGTACATTTAAATGTTTTATTACTATCATGAAAGTATTAAATGTATGATGGAAGAATAAATGAAAGTATGAGCAAGTGTGACGACATTGAGTTAGACAAGAAACCACGTTTGAACCTCAGGAATAGTATAGGATACACGAGATATATCATGAGGAAATATACGGTCTGAACTCATGAGTTATGTCTGAGTTCATGAGATAAGTGATATATGTAATATGGGTCTGAGTGCTAACTATGTGATCAAGCCTATGATTAACTCACTGAGCGAGCATATCATGTTAATGCTTTGGGTCCGGGTTCTGACTTTGTGTACGGACCTGTTAGTAGCTCAAATGCGAGCATTACAAAATATGTAGTAGCTTTACCTACATACGTTACGAGCTAAGAGTTGGTTCTAGCTGCATATATGGCACTATGTGCAAGTTTCTGGGTATCCATTAGTGTTCCTAGCATTCAATGGGTAATTCAAGGAAGGATTTGATGATGGTCCAATTGAGGTATGTCATTGGTGAGAATGAACTTGAGTTATGTTACAAATGAGTATAGGTATGTACAAAAACTCAATTGAATATGAAATCCACGAATGGTAAGTCCATGAGTATTGTGAAATGATGTTGTGTTAATTTGGTGGACTAAGATATATGTTTATAAATGCATAGATTTCTAATTTAAAAGAAATGAAGGTGTGATGAACTTAGTCATCATCATTTTTGTACTAAAACTGTTTTGGACAGTAACTGTAGTCCAACTTTGAAAATTCACCAAAAAATTGTGGAAATCAAATTTGAGGGTGAATAAAATATTAAATTAAATCTTAATGAGTCTATTTTCAAGAGAAATGGACAGGAACATCATCCGAGTCCCGTATTATGAGATAATTAATTTTTAGTGAAGACGGGTCGGAACTTTCAGACAACGAAAAGGGGTTAACTTTAAAGAATAAATAGTACTTATTGGCTAGACTAAAAATTCTAAAAATTTTATGGTAAGAATATATATGATTCTAGTTTCATGTAAAATTAGCGGATCTTAATTTGGAGTTCTGTAGCTCCAGATATAAATAAATTAGTAACTATGTCTCGAGAAAAACAACATGACCAAAAAATAAGTAAAGGTGTAATTATAGTCGTATTACCTTGAGAAGCATGTTGGTATATTGCTTATTATTTTCATATGGACTTACTAAGAGTAAAGCTCACTCCCTCCTTTTCATTTCTTTAGTGTTATCAGGTTAGCTCAGGTTGGAGATCGTCGGAGACAGCATCACACTATCAAGCTTTTACTTTTGGGGTATTGAAATACCTTATGTGTATTTGAGTGAGTGGCATGTATAGGGACTTAGTTATTACGATGTGTATTCTTCTAATTTGGTCAAGATGTTGGCTTAAATTGATTTGTTGTGTTTAGCCATGAGACGTGGCTTATATGGGTGATGGCTTGTAAGCCTATTTATCCTCTCATGGCTTGTAAGCCTATTTATCCAAGCTATGTATTGATGCTTTGCGATGTGGTCATGTGATTATATATTTGTTTGATATGAATAGTTAGTGTTACGATATGTATGCTTGATGAATGTCTTATGACCAAACGAAGTGGCCATAATCAGAGAATAAAAGTGTGATATGGAAATAAGTCAATAATGCTGGAAAATGAAATTGATGTGGAACGACTTAGGCAAGCTAGCCTTTTATGAATGTGAAATTGTTGACATGGTTGAATTTATGAAATGTATGTAGGCCTTAGCTATGGTTGTTTGGTTGAGAAATTGTATTAAGTTAGATTTTGATATGTGGGTTGGAATTAGATTGTGTTTCAGGGTGGCAAAGGCTTGGTATATAGCCTTATATTGTCCACACGGGTAGGCACACGGGCGTATGTCTAGGCCGTGTGTGACACACAGTCAACCCCATGTGCATGTTATCCGGCCGTGTGTCCCTTACACGTAAAATTTGCAAGTCAGTATGCGTGGTCGTAATCACACGGGCTGAGACACGACTGTGTGTCTGAGCCGGGTGGAGGACACAGCCTCTGGCCATGGGCATATGCCTTGGCCGTGTGCCCTAAAATGGATGCTGACGACAGAAACAGAATGTCAAGGTTTTTAGGCACGGGCGTGTCATGGCCGTGTGAAGGACATGGGCCATAGACACGGGCATGTGTCAGGCCATGTGAAAACCCCTATAGGTTTGAATTTAGAATTTAATTCACACAGGCTTGGGATACGGGCGTGTCCCTAGGTGCTTAGGCCGTGTGTGTCACACATGCCATCAGCACGGCCATGTTATAATGACCACACAGGCGTGTTGCCCTTCCACACTGGCGTGTGCCCTATTTCAAGAGTTATTTTTCTAAAGTTAGTTAAAGGACCCGGGTTGGTCCCGAATGGTTTCAAATGGATGTTTGGGGCCTCGTAGGCCCATATTAAGGAGTTTAAACAAATTTCGAAAAAAGTTTTAAATTTGATCGAGCCTTTGACATCAATATGACTGTATGCATGTGATTAAGTGTGGTAACGCCTCATATCCCATCCCAGCGTAGGGCTCGGGTATGGGGTGTTACATGTGGCATATGCTCTAGAGAGCTTAATTTGGATTACCTGACCGGGCTAAATTCTATCTGCAAAACATGCACCATTATTCTTAACCCATCAAAATTCAACATTCAACATGAACATGACAATTGGTCATTTTTCACGACTTTTGACTATTTCATTATGTGTATCATCTCATACATATCAACACAATCATACAATTCAATTCAAGCATATTAACATATATATTTAAGTTACACGAACTTACCTTGAAAATGATTCGTATTTGAATGTCAACTAATCCGAAACCTTTTGCTTTCCTTGATCTAGTTCCATAATTGGTCTTTCTGGATCTATATGGATAAAGTTAACTATTAGTCTATCACATTTCATTTACATTCGTATTTTATTACATTCTAGGAAAAATTACCATTTTGCCCCTATCCTTTTCAAAAATTCTGATTTCGTCCTTTGGCCCAGAAAATGAAATTCATGCAATTTACTCCCTATTCCAAGCCTAACTGAAATTTCAACTTAAAATTTACAACACTTATTTTCTATAAATTTCAGAATTTTTCATGGGTTTTTACCACTTTTTCATTTTAGTCCCTAAATCAAGTTTTCATCAAAAATTGCTTTGTAAAAGTTGTTTATCTGTGAATACATTTTCATTTTCTACCATAAATTTCTAATGTTCATCATATTCATCCATGACCCAAATTTCATACCTTGATAACTTTTCAAATAAATCCCCTAAATAAAAAGATTTGACTATCCCGATTTTAAAAATATAGAAATTACTAAAAACGGGACTTGATTTCGTACCTTATTGAGCTTGAAAAGTTTTCTTCCTCTCTCCTAGGGTTTCCATAGAAAATTGGGGAAGATGATATCAAATTAGATGATTTTTTTAATTAATTATCATATAATAATTTTATTAATTTCCAATTTAGCCCCTACCCTTTTTTAATTTTTCCATGGATGAGTCATTAAAATATCTACTAACTACTCTTCAATAGTCTAATTACCATATAAGGACCTTAAGTTTTGAATTCTATAGCTATTTGATACCTATAGCTACTAGAACTCAACTTTTGCATTTTATGTAAATTAGTCCTTTCCTTAATTGATCACACAATTGGTAAAATTTTCGTACCAAAATTTTCATGTGACTTTCCTACCATGATGCCAACCATGAAATAAAATAAATTTTTAATTTTAGCTCGAATTTGTGGTCCCAAAATCATTGTTCCGATCTCACTAAAAATGAGCTGTTACACCTATTATTCATGAACGAGTACTGCGTATGGTCATTCTCCACCCCCATGATGAAGGTATCTATTGTCCATTGGTCTTCTAAGTTCTTTTTATTGAGTGTAGCTGCATGAAACCTCTTTATATAGTCTTAGAGGGACTCACCCTCTCGCTATTTCACCAATATCAACCCCATTGGTGTATTCATGGTTGTTCGGTGGGCCCAAAATCTTCCTAAGAACATTTGCCCTGGCTGTGAGAAGCTGCAAACTGAGCCTTATGGAAGAGAAGTATACCAGTTTTTTGCGCTTACTTTTAGTGTCATAGAGAAGGCTTTGCATTTGGCAGCATCTGATGTTTCCAACACGTTCATATAGTTGTTATATTACATTAAATGGGCTCGTGGATCTCTTCTTCCTTCAAACATATCCTTACCACTTTGAAGTCACGAGGCAGGCCTACTGCCGCGATTTCGAGGGACTAGCTGATTGTTAGAATAAAACAGCCAGTCCATGTCTTGCTACTCTGGATGCAAGGTCCGCACGTCGTAAAAATACTCATCCATCTCATTCATCCACTCATTCACCTGAGTACTCGGGGCTTTATGTTACGCCCCACACCCGATACCGTTTCCGGAGTCGAACACGAGGTGTTAACGAACTTAATTCATTTATTTACACAGTTCATTTTAAAATTTCCAGACAAGCTGGCTAACTGCATCACTGTCACCTTAAAAATCATATCTCGAGTTCCAGAACTCGAAAACTGATTCCGTAAATTTTTCCTGAAACTAGACTCATATATCCATCTACAGATTGTTTTCTAGAATTTTTGGTCAGGAAAATTAGTACATTTTATTAGTTAAAATCTCCCCTGTTTCAGGGTTCGACTACTCTGACCTTCATGCATTACGACTTAGATATCTCCCTGTACAGGGCTTCAATACATATGCCATTTGTTTCTAATGAAACTAGACTCAAAAAGGAATCTGTATATATAAAGCATGACTTCTAATTATTTCTGGTTAATTTATGGTAAATTTCCAAAATCAGAATAGGTGATCCAGTAACTGTTCTGGCCCTGTTTCACAAAAACTTAAACATCTCATAAAATACGGCTCATATGGTTGTTTCGCTTCTTCCATATGAAAATAGACTCATCAAGGTTCGATTACATAATTTATTCATTATTTAATTACATTCCTACTATTTTTAGTGAATTTTCAAACTCACATCACTGCTGCTGTCAGCATCTATTTTAAGGTAAATTTCACCTATTTCATAGTTTCTATGATTCAACTAGCCATTGGACATACATAGCACCAAATATGATCGTGATTAACCATTCCAATGGCTAATCATTGCCAAGCATTTCCACACCTCTCCATATATATACAAAATGATTTTAATACTATGCTCAAAATATTTAAGCCATTTTCGCATGGCTATCCGAATATATACACATTACTAAAGGTACTTGATTAACAACAAAGGTTAGTCCTATACATGCCATTATCAACGTTTAACTAAAAGAGTAACAAAAGGGCTTAGATAGTGTGGACGACTTCGACTTCGACAATCCCGAGTCTGATAGCTGACGAACAAAATCTAAAAAACAGAGAATCAAAGAAATAGAATAAGCATTTAATGCTTAGTAAGTTTTGAGTAATGAAATTAGTTACGACTAAAGTATAACGTTCATATGGCTAAATGAATAATTTCATATATGCATATTCTCAAAATCATACTTACTCCACGCTTCAATCAATATATTCATACACAAGGTATCAAACCTAACTAAAGGCTGAAAGTTCGTTAATCAATTGAGCGAATACTATTTAATTGGAATCGACTTTTCCGAAGCATATACGAAACATACCTTATCGTTTGGATTTTATGAGTGTATTAATTGAAATTATTACAGCAAGGTCGCTCACTTCCAAACCCAAGTACCTTCGGGATTTAGCCAGATATAGCAACTCGCACAAATGCCTTCGGGTCTTAGCCCGGATATAGTCACTAGCACAAATGCCTTTGGGACTTATCTCGGATATAGTCAATAGCACAAATGCCTTCGGAACTTAGCCCGGATATCATTCGAATAATCATGCACAAATATCAATAAATCATGACACATCCATATTTCATTTTCATTACTAAAGCTCAAACACAAGACACTTATCAAACCTTACCAATTTCGGCTCAATAGCCACATACAAAGCGCATGATGTTGATTGGCTTTATAACATGATCTCTATACACATTCGGCTACCCGTCATAGGTATAAACTAATCACCTCAATATATAATTCAAGTAGAATCATTATATCACCGTTTATTTGTTATGCTTATATGTCATGACTTAATCAAATCATAAACTAAATTTCATTACTCGAAGACTTACCTCGGATGTTGTTGAACGATTTCGACGGCTATTCGATCACTTTTTCCTTTCCCTTATCCAACTTTGATCCTCTAGGCTCTTGAGCTAAATCAAACAATTTACTTCCCAAATTAAACATAGTCATGCGACATCCATATTATACTAGCCGAAATGTACCATCAAGATATACTTTACTCAAATAATTTACCTTGGCCGAACATGTATAATGTTTTGTAGCTTAATAAATTTAACATACATTATGTATTTATAATATTTGTGCAGCCAATTATCCATGGTCATACACACACAATCAAAAATAAATACCAAATTTTCATATCCTTTATGCCCTAAGCCGAATACACTTGTCATGTTCACCTACATTTTTCAAGCACAACATTCTTATATTCGGTATTAGTATCAAGCATAATAGCCAATTCTTCCCACCTTGAATCTATGCATCTATTTAATCATAGTTTGTTCAAGCACTCATACAACAAGATACATCTAATTTAACAAGAAACAAAAAACCTTATTTCTCCATAGCTACTATGGCCGAAAGTTCTAGGCATCTCAATACCGAAATTTTTAACATGGGTTGCCTAAAGAACTTGGTGATGAGTTCAAATTAATCTAACATTTCAAGCAACTTAACACATCCATATAACTAAAAATTCTAAGTTTAAACACAATACAACATTTTAGCACCATGGCCGAATACTTCATGAAGTTGTTAAGACCCATCCTTTTTACTAAGCACTCAAACTCATTCATCTTCATGCCTCATCACCACAACATCAAACACCAACCAAGAAGACAACACCCATGGCCGAGTATCATCTCCATCAAATAGCAAAAGAATTTAAACCAACATCTAAAAATATGCATGAATTTCATGGAATAACATCAAACATACCTCTTCCTAAACATCAACCAACCGAACATGAAGCAAGAGAATCCTCTTCTTCTTCCTTCCTCAAGTCTCGGCAATGGGGGAGCATGGATGAGACAAATTTGTTTTCATCACCCCTCCCTTTTCATTACTTTATTACTAACCTTTTATTTTATTATTTCTAACATAAAACATTAACACAAAATGTTTATAATATGCTTTAACCCATAGCATGGCCGGCCACCATCTTGATATTTTGGTTAATTTGACATGCAAACCCATCATTTTTATAACATGCATCAATAGGCCACTTTAACATTTGCCTAGCACATTTCTAAATTTTCTCACACAAGTCCTATTTAATAAAATTCACTTACAATTAACAAAATTCAAACATGAAATTTTCACACATGCATATATACATATAATAAGCATCAAATATGACGGTTAATTATTTTTATGACTCGGTTTTGTGGTCCCGAAACCACTTTCCGACTAGGGTCACATTAGGGCTGTCACACTTTATCTTGGGTGGTAGCGTTTCCTTGGGATCCTGAGTTATCAACACATGCCTTTCGGCGTAGTTCCTTATTTTTTCTTAGTAACTCCTGTTGAAAATCTTGTTGTTCTACAAACTATGCCTCTTGTGTTGCCATCTACTCCCTCATGAATTTCATCTACTTCTGGAGGGCCTAGAGTTGCGACCGAGGTGGTTCTTGGTTGAGGGAAGAAGACCTTTTGTAACACCCCGAACCCGAGACCGTCGCCGGAGTCGAACGCGAGGTGTTAACAGACTTCAACCCATTTATTGACAATTTTCAGACAAGCTGCCAATCTGAGTACTAGTCGCTCCAAAATTCATAACTTGAGTTTTACAACTCGAAAATCAGTTCCGTAAATTTTTCCTGAAACTAGACTCATATGTCCATCTACATATTTTTTTCTAGAATTTTGGTCGAGCCAATTAGTACAGTTTATTAGTTAAAGTCTCGCCTGTTGTAGGGATCGACTACACTGACCTTTGTGCGTTACGAATTGGATATCTCCTGTACAGGGCTTCAATACTAATGCCGTTTGTTTCTGTAGAAACTAGACTCAGAGAGGAATCTACACATATATGGAATGACTCCTAATTATCTCTGGTTAATTTACAATGATTTTCCAAAGTTGGAACAGGGATCCAGAAACCGTTCTGGCCCTATTCCACAAGAACTTTAAAATCTGTTAACTTATAACTCATATGACCATTTCGTTTCTTCCATATGAAAGTAGATTCATCAAGGTACACTTACATAATTTATTTGCTATTTAATACCATTCCTACTATTTTTAGTGATTTTTCACATCCACGTCACTGCTGCTGTCAGCATCTGCCTTTAGTAGGCTTTACCTATTTCATACTTTCCATGATTCAATCGGCCCTTTTTACATACATAGCACAAAGTGTGATCATGATTAACCATTCCAATGGCTAATCGTTTCAAAATAATTCCATACCTCATAAGGGTCAACATACAAACGATTATAGTTCTATGCTAAAACGTATATAAGCCATTTTCGCATGGCTATCTAAGTTTACACAAACCGGAAGGTACATGACCTTCAACAAAGGATGGTCCTATACATGCCATTTCAAAGTTCAACCAAAATTTGTACCAAAATGGGGCTTCGATAGTGTGGATGACTTGACTTCTTTGATCCCGAATCCGATAGCTAACGAGCGAAACCTATAAAACAGAGAGCCAAAACAACGGGTAAGCATTTTAATGCTTAGTAAGTCTCAAGCAATGAAATCAGCTTTGACTAAGGTATTTTATTCACATGGCTAATTAAACCACTTTACTAATTCACATTCCCATACTCATACTTATTTCACATCACCGACCCTTATGTTCATACACAAAAGAACAACTTAGCCCAAGGCGGTAGCTCGTTTATCAACTTAGCGATACTTACTTGTAAGAATTCAATTAGTACAAGCACATACAAACATACCTCATTGCTGGAATTTTCACAAGTGTATAAGCTGAAATTTTCACAGCAAGATTGCTCATCGAATCACATACTTTCGGATTTAACCGGATATAGCGACTCAGACGATTGCCTTGGTCATAACCCGGATTTGGTGACTTGCACAAAGGCCTTGGTCTTAGCCGGATATATCAACTCGCACGAATGCCTTTGGTCTTAGCCCGGATATATCAACTCGCACGAATGCCTTGGTCTTAGCCGGATATATCAACTCATACGAATGCCTTGGTCTTAGCCGGATATATTTCCAATGTTCACTTACACATATATCAATATTCAAGACACGTCCATAGTTCATTTTCGTTACTAAAGCTCTAACACAAAATATCTATCAACCTTTACTATTTCGGCTCAATGGCCACACAAACAAGGAGCATAATTTTGATATAATTCAAGTAGGGTCATCATCAAGACTTACCTTGAATGTTGTCGAGCGATTTCGACGGCTATTCAACTACTTTTTCCTTCCCTTTATCGGATTTAGCTCCCTTTGCTCTTGAGCTAATTCACACAAATTTAACTTATTAAAATCTCATCATGATAGCTTATGGCGAATATGACAAGGAGTGTAAATGGTCATATGGCCATCCTTTAGCTCAAATACACAATGGTCATGCACATTTTACATCACAACAAGCAATTCAATACATTCAAACATCAACGTGAAGTTCAAAGTACTTGGCCCTTATATACATACATCCACATATTTAAGCTCAAGAATTTTAACATAACATCAAGTGCTCAAATTACTCATGTGGCCGATTACACATGGTCATAAATACACAAAATCAAAAATAATTTCAAGGTTTTTCACACTATACATGTACTAGGCCGAATGTACATGCAAATTTCACAACATTCTTCAACAAATTTCTTCTTTAAACAAACATATTTATCACTTTCTTCATAATCAAAATATCATGTGCAAACATATATACACATATAGGTGCATGGCGAATCTCAAGGTGTTCATAACCCTCTAAAACACAAATTTTTACCAATCAAGTAACAAGCATAAATCATGCTCATGAATGCATCATGGCGAATACATCACAATCATACCCCATTGAACTTTGGTCATGGTTAAACAAAGAACTCAATGTCTTACTCAAGATTGCTACAAAGAAATTTCAAGAGTAGTCAATCCATCATTGCATGCATCATTAGCAAGCTTCACATTTAGCATGCAATGGCTTTAACACAATATCAACCTTGGCCAAATACCATTTTTCATGGCATAACAAGGATTTGAACCATGGCTAACATGCACATCAAGTTAGCAACCAAAACAAGCATGAATCTCATGACACAACCTCATACATACCTTAATCTTGATGCAAGTTTAGCCAAATCTCCTTCTAGATCTCTTCTAAACAAAGAAAATGAAGCAAAAATCTCTTCTTCCTCTTAGGAATTTCGGCCAAAGGAAGGAGGGGAAAAGATGAACAATTTTTTGTTTTTTCTTTCTTAGTCTTTGCTCAAAGAAAGGATGAATGACAACTTTTTTTTTTTCTTTCTCTCTAGCTACGGCACCAAGGGGGCATCCATGCTCATTTTTTTTTTCATTTCTTAATTCTTTCTACATAATGCACTAACTAAACATGTTGGAAACATGTCCCCTTGCCCATAATCTAGACATGGTCAAGCCACTCATTCAAAATAAATGGAGTATTTGACATGCAACTCCATTTATTTTGCTTCATTCCTTTATTAACCTCTTGAAATTAGCTACATATTTTAAATCCTTTCACATGAGTCCTTTTCTTTCAATTCACAATCAAATTAACTAAATCAAAGAATTCAAAATTCACACACGAGCACACACATATTATAGGCATCAAAATAAATTTTAAATTATTTTTATGCCTCGGTTTTGTGGTACCGAAACCACATTCGACTAGGGTCAATTTTGGGTGTCACAACTCTCCCTACTTAAGAAATTTTCGTCCCCGAAAATCTTACCGTAAATAGGGTTGGGTATCGCTCTTTCATAGAGTTCTCGGTTTCCCAAGTAGCTTCTTCTATCCCGTGTTTGAGCCATAACACTTTCACTAGCGGAACCCGCTTGTTTCGCAACTCTTTCACTTCACGTGCGGGATACGAATCGGTTCTTCCTCATAACTCATATTGGCTTGAATTTCAACCTCGATGGACTAATCACGTGCGATGGATCGGATCTATAGCGTCAAGCATCGAAACATGAAAGACATCGTGAATCTTTTCGAGTTCGGGGCAAAATCGACGATATGCGATGGACCGACTCGCTTCGGATATCTCATATGGCCCGATGAACCTCGGGCTCAACTTGCCCTTACGGCGAATCGAGTATCTTTTCCACGGCGAAACTTTAAGAAACACTTTATCTCCCACGATACTCAATGTCCTTTCGTTTCAAATCCGCATACGATTTACGACGATCGGAGGCTATCTTGATTTTCACGGATTACTTTTACTTTCATTCAAGCATCTTTAATCAAATCCACTCCAAAATTTTGTTCTCACCGAGCTCGGTCCAAAACAATGGTGTACGGCATTTACGCCCGTACAAAGCCTCGTAAGCGCCATCTTAATACTTGATTGAAAACTATTGTTGTAAGCGAATTCAATCAAAGGTAGGTACCGTTCCCATGAACCATCGAACTCGAGGATGCAACATCTTAACATATCCTCAAGTATCTCGAATTATACGCTCGGATTGACCATCGGTTTGGGGTGAAAAGCGGTCTTGAAATGCAACTTGGTGCCCAATGCTTCTTGTAATTTCTTCCAAAATCGCGAGGTGAACCTCGGATCTCTATCCGACACAATGAAATCGGTACCGTGTAATCTCACAATCGAGAAACGTACAATTCAGCTAGTTTATCCAATGAAAATCCATACGCATGGGATAAAGTGAGCCGACTTAGTCGATCTATCAATAATAACCCAAATTGCATCCTTCTTACTTGTCGACAACGGCAGTCCGGACACAAAGTCCATTGTGACTCGATCCCATTTCCACTCGGGTATTGTGATCGGCTGAAGTAACCCTGAAGGCACTTGATGCTCCGCTTTCACTTGTTGACATATTAAACATCTTGCAACAAAATCGGAGATGTCTCGTTTCATACCATGCCACCAAAACCGACGTTTCAACTCATTGTACATCTTCGTACTTCCGGGTGGATTGCCATTCGGCTACAATGAGCTTCGTTCGAATTATCGAAATAAGTTCAATTCTTTGGAACACACAAACGACTTCTGGACCTCAAACAATCGTCATCATCAATTTGAAACTCCGATTCCTTGTTCAGAACACACTCAGCCCGTTTTGCACGCAACTCCTCATCAATTTTCTGAGCTTCACGAATTTGATGAGTCAACAATGGTTTGGCCTTTAATTCGCTACTAACACATTGTCGGGTAGGATAGACAAGTGTACATTCATCGTCGTAAAGCAAGCGGTGATTTCGGCTTAAGGCATCCGCAACCACATTAGCCTTTCCGGGTGATAGTCAATGACCAGCTCATAATCCTTTAACATTTCGAGCCAACGTCTTTGTCGCAGATTTAAGTCTCTTTGAGTCATCAAATATTTGAGACTTTTGTGATCCGAATACATGGCACTTCTCACCAAATAAGTAATGTCGCCATATCTTTAAGGCGAATCGATGGCGACCAATTCGAGATCATGGGTCGGATAATTTTTCTCATGTGGCTTTAATTGTCTCGACGCATAGGCCACAACTCGACCTTCTTGCATCAATACGCAACCTAACCCAAGTAGGGAGGCGTCACTATAGATGACAAACTCTTTGCCGATTCGGTCAGTACTAATCTTGGAGCTTCCGTCAAATGAGTTTTCAATTGGTCAAAACTTTTCGACACTTTTCCGTCCATTCAAACTTGACATCTTTCTCAAGCGGTTTCGTCATGGGTGTGGCTATCATCGAGAATCCTTTTACAAACCGTCGGTAGTAAGCAAGTCCCAAAAAGCTCGAACCTCGATAATATTTCTTGGAGGTTTCCGATTAAGTATGGCTGAAATTTTGCTTGGTCGACTCGAATACCGATCTGAGATACCACGTGACCCAAGAAGCTAACCTCTCTTAACGAACTCACACTTGCTAAACTTAGCATATAAGCGCTTATCCGTAAAATTTGCAACACTAATCTCGGTGCTCGCATGTTCGGTCTCATCTCTTGAATAGACCAAGATGTCGTCGATGAACACAACTACGAACCGATCCAAATATGATCGAAGATCCGATTCATCAAATCCATAAATACCGCAGGGCATTAGTGAGCCCGAACGGCATCACTAAGAACTCGTAGTGACCATATCTCGATTCGAAGGCGGTTTTGGGTATGTCCGAATCTCGGATTCATGAATCGATAATAGCCCGATCTCAAATCTATTTTTGAGAACACCGAGGCTCCTTGAGTTGATCGAACAAATCATCGATACGTGGTAGCGGATACTTGTTCTTTATTGTCACTTTATTAAGTCGACGATAGTCGATGCACAACCTCATGGTTCCGTCCTTCTTTTCACAAACAACACCGGTGCACCCAAGGTGAAAAACTCAGGCGAGCAAAACCTCTATCCATCAACTCTTGCAACCGAGCTTTCAACTCCTTTAATTCCGTTGGTGCCATACGATATGGAGCTATCGAAATCGGTGTGGTCGGTACAAGCTCAATGCCAAACTCTATCTCCGAACAGTGGCAAACCGGCAATTCTTGGGAAAACGTCCGTATTCACAAACCACCAAGCAGATTTGGGTTCTATTCTAACTCCTTATCATCAAGTACATACGCAAGGTATGCTTCACACCCTTTTCTTACATATTTACGGGCCAACATTGATGATATTACGGTGGCAACCCTTCAAGTTCGTAGACTCAACTCGGATCATCTCGTTGTTTGCGCATCTCAAATCAATAGTCTTGCTTTTGCAATTCACAACCGCATCATGCACGGTCAACCAATCCAACCCAAGAATAACATCAAATTCATCGAACGGCAAAAGCATCAAGTCCACGGAAAAGCAGGTACCTCGAATTACTAGGGGCATTTCTTACACACTTTGTCGACCAGCACATAACGACCCAAAGGATTTGACACCAATTACGAACTCGAGAGACTCAATAGGCAAAGTCTTCTTGGATGCTAAGGTTTCGCATATATAAGAATGAGTAGAACCAGGTCAATCAAAGCAATCACATTAGTATCAAAGAGAGTGAAAGTACCGTAATAACATCCGGCGAGGAGGCATCCTCGCGTGCACGTATAGCATAAGTCCTAGCTGGAGCGCCGAGCCTCGGATCTGGTCGCAAGACATCTCTAGATCCTCTCGACCACCACTAGCCTTGCCCGTATTTCCGGATGGTCTACCTCGGCGGTGGTAGTACCGGTTTCCCACTCCGATCTACATTCATTCGAGACAACCTCGGGCAATCTTTAATGAAGTGGTCAACTGATCCACACTTGTATGAGGCGGTCACGGAATCTCTGACTTCCAAAATGCCATTTGCCACAACATCGGCACTCCGTCCTCTCTCGTCGATCATTCCCACTCTGGCGATCGAAGTGATTCGTGTGGTCACAGGGGTCGATCGCGATCTCGTCTAGAAAAGCCGAAGTGTCTCTAGATCGGCCTAAGCCATCTCTAAGTTTCTTTGATGATTTGTTGGAAGGGCTTCCCGAATACCTCTTCTGAAACTCCCTTGCTCCCGCTTCCGCTTTCCTTTTTCCATACTAAGCTCCTCGGCTTTGCGCTCGCTCGACGAGAGTCACAAACTCTGGATTTCCAAAATGCCAACATACGACTTTATCTCATCATTAGGTCCATCTTGAAGCGTTTACATCACGCCTTCGAAGAAATGCATTCTCGCAGCGTCTGGCTAAGCCTCACGAATTTTCGTTCATAGTCGGAATCGACATGGAACCTTGTTTAAGTTCGAGAAATTCCTTTCGTTTTGGTCCATAAATCTCGGTGATATACTTTTTCCGAAATTCGGTTTGAAAGAACTCCCAAGTTACTTGTTCGCGGGCACAACTGAAGTCGAGTACTCCACCAATAGTAGGCGTAATCACGTAGCAAGGAGATGGTACACTTTAGGCATTCATCGGTGTACAAGATAGCTCATCGAGTGCCGGATCGTGTTGTCCAACCAAAATTCGACTTGCTCGGCATCATCACTATCCGTAGCTTTAAATTCAGTAGCCCCATGTTTTGGATTCTATCAACTGGGGCTTATTCGACCTTATTTGGTCAATTACGGAGGCATTGTAGGTTGAAATGTGTTTGTTGGGAATGGAGGTTGTGGAGCAGTAGTATTAGTTCGAATGTATTGGTTGAACCAATCATTCATCACGCTATAAAAGGCTTGTCTAGCCTCGTCATTCGGATTGCTAGCAACAGGTTGAGAGTCCGCCGGCGCTGTCCCTTGTGCGGGGGCAGGCGCCACACTCTCCACATCATCAGCTATCGCTCGGTTGGGATCGGGATCCATTACTATAAATAAACACAAGTTCAAACGTCAGAAATCACCACACTATCATATAATCACATAAAATGGCATGTATAGCTAGACCCAAACGCATTACGGTAGTCCTAGAATCGACTAAACCGTAGCTCTGATACCAATAAAATTGTAACACCCCGAACCCGAGACCGTCGCCGGAGTCGAACGCGAGGTGTTAACAGACTTCAACCCATTTATTGACAATTTTCAGACAAGCTGCCAATCTGAGTACTAGTCGCTCCAAAATTCATAACTTGAGTTTTACAACTCGAAAATCAGTTCCGTAAATTTTTCCTGAAACTAGACTCATATGTCCATCTACATATTTTTTCTAGAATTTTGGTCGAGCCAATTAGTACAGTTTATTAGTTAAAGTCTCGCCTGTTGTAGGGATCGACTACACTGACCTTTGTGCGTTACGAATTGGATATCTCCCTGTACAGGGCTTCAATACTAATGCCGTTTGTTTCTGTAGAAACTAGACTCAGAGAGGAATCTACACATATATGGAATGACTCCTAATTATCTCTGGTTAATTTACAATGATTTTCCAAAGTTGGAACAGGGGATCCAGAAACCGTTCTGGCCCTATTCCACAAGAACTTTAAAATCTGTTAACTTATAACTCATATGACCATTTCGTTTCTTCCATATGAAAGTAGATTCATCAAGGTACACTTACATAATTTATTTGCTATTTAATACCATTCCTACTATTTTTAGTGATTTTTCACATCCACGTCACTGCTGCTGTCAGCATCTGCCTTTAGTAGGCTTTACCTATTTCATACTTTCCATGATTCAATCGGCCCTTTTTACATACATAGCACAAAGTGTGATCATGATTAACCATTCCAATGGCTAATCGTTTCAAAATAATTCCATACCTCATAAGGGTCAACATACAAACGATTATAGTTCTATGCTAAAAACGTATATAAGCCATTTTCGCATGGCTATCTAAGTTTACACAAACCGGAAGGTACATGACCTTCAACAAAGGATGGTCCTATACATGCCATTTCAAAGTTCAACCAAAATTTGTACCAAAATGGGGCTTCGATAGTGTGGATGACTTCGACTTCTTTGATCCCGAATCCGATAGCTAACGAGCGAAACCTATAAAACAGAGAGCCAAAACAACGGGGTAAGCATTTTAATGCTTAGTAAGTCTCAAGCAATGAAATCAGCTTTGACTAAGGTATTTTATTCACATGGCTAATTAAACCACTTTACTAATTCACATTCCCATACTCATACTTATTTCACATCACCGACCCTTATGTTCATACACAAAAGAACAACTTAGCCCAAGGCGGTAGCTCGTTTATCAACTTAGCGCATACTTACTTGTAAGAATTCAATTAGTACAAGCACATACAAACATACCTCATTGCTGGAATTTTCACAAGTGTATAAGCTGAAATTTTCACAGCAAGATTGCTCACTTCGAATCACATACTTTCGATTTAACCGGATATAGCGACTCAGACGATTGCCTTGGTCATAACCCGATTTGGTGACTTGCACAAAGGCCTTGGTCTTAGCCGGATATATCAACTCGCATACGAATGCCTTGGTCTTAGCCGGATATATCAACTCGCACGAATGCCTTGGTCTTAGCCGGATATATCAACTTCACGAATGCCTTCGGTCTTAGCCGGATATATTTCCAATGTTCACTTACACATATATCAATATTCAAGACACGTCCATAGTTCATTTTCGTTACTAAAGCTCTAACACAAAATATCTATCAACCTTTACTATTTGGCTCAATGGCCACACAAACAAGGAGCATAATTTTGATATAATTCAAGTAGGGTCATCACTCAAGACTTACCTTGAATGTTGTCGAGCGATTTCGACGGCTATTCAACTACTTTTTCCTTCCCTTTATCGGATTTAGCTCCCTTTGCTCTTGAGCTAATTCACACAAATTTAACTTATTAAAATCTCATCATGATAGCTTATGGCGAATATGACAAGGAGTGTAAATGGTCATATGGCCATCCTTTAGCTCAAATACACAATGGTCATGCACATTTTACATCACAACAAGCAATTCAATACATTCAAACATCAACGTGAAGTTCAAAGTACTTGGCCCTTATATACATACATCCACATATTTAAGCTCAAGAATTTTAACATAACATCAAGTGCTCAAATTACTCATGTGGCCGATTACACATGGTCATAAATACACAAAATCAAAAATAATTTCAAGGTTTTTCACACTATACATGTACTAGGCGAATGTACATGCAAATTTCACAACATTCTTCAACAAATTTCTTCTTTAAACAAACATATTTATCACTTTCTTCATAATCAAAATATCATGTGCAAACATATATACACATATAGGTGCATGGCGAATCTCAAGGTGTTCATAACCCTCTAAAACACAAATTTTTACCAATCAAGTAACAAGCATAAATCATGCTCATGAATGCATCATGGCGAATACATCACAATCATACCCCATTGAACTTTGGTCATGGTTAAACAAAGAACTCAATGTCTTACTCAAGATTGCTACAAAGAAATTTCAAGAGTAGTCAATCCATCATTGCATGCATCATTAGCAAGCTTCACATTTAGCATGCAATGGCTTTAACACAATATCAACCTTGGCCAAATACCATTTTTCATGGCATAACAAGGATTTGAACCATGGCTAACATGCACATCAAGTTAGCAACCAAAACAAGCATGAATCTCATGACACAACCTCATACATACCTTAATCTTGATGCAAGTTTAGCCAAATCTCCTTCTAGATCTCTTCTAAACAAAGAAAATGAAGCAAAAATCTCTTCTTCCTCTTAGGAATTTCGGCCAAAGGAAGGAGGGGAAAAGATGAACAATTTTTTTGTTTTTTCTTTCTTAGTCTTTGCTCAAAGAAAGGATGAATGACAACTTTTTTTTTCTTTCTTTCTCTCTAGCTACGGCACCAAGGGGGGGGGGCATCCATGCTCATTTTTTTTTTCATTTCTTAATTCTTTCTACATAATGCACTAACTAAACATGTTGGAAACATGTCCCCTTGCCCATAATCTAGACATGGCCGGCCACTCATTCAAAATAAATGGAGTATTTGACATGCAACTCCATTTATTTTGCTTCATTCCTTTATTAACCTCTTGAAATTAGCTACATATTTTTAAATCCTTTCACATGAGTCCTTTTTCTTTCAATTCACAATCAAATTAACTAAATCAAAGAATTCAAAATTCACACACGAGCACACACATATTATAGGCATCAAAATAAATTTTAAATTATTTTTATGCCTCGGTTTTGTGGTACCGAAACCACATTCCGACTAGGGTCAATTTTGGGCTGTCACACCTTTCCTGACTAAAGTAGAGATTAAGGTCTAGGGAAAGAAGAAAGCCCCCGATAAATCATATTGTCGAGGTTTTTAGCCTGTCAGTGAACCAGGTAGCAAACAAGTCTGTTTAGTCATGTCGGGGTTAGGACCTAATGCTCCTACCTGATTGAATGAGGGGATGAAGAGAGAGGACTTACCAGGGTGAGTCATTTTCGCTTTAGGTTGAATAGAATTGAATCAAACTAGAGAAAATCTATCAGTCGAAAGTAGTCCACACTCACTGCACCAATTGTTGAGTAATATTCTCTTGTGTTGTATTAAAGGAAACACATGAGGTATTTAAACAGATTCCTAATATTACTATTACAGCTCAGAGTACGGCCTATTGTTTTGTCTTTGCCTTTGGACCGATGGCATTGACATTCCATGTTCCTGGTGCTGACATTCTTCGGGCCTCCTTTGGCTTATTGGACGCTTTATTGCAGAGCACGTGATCCTTTCTGACCTTGGGATTGACTCTCCCAACGAACCTTGCACCTGTCAGTCAAGAGTAGGGGTCTCTTTGCAAACATGACTCTTAACCTCGCCCCTACAAGGTTTATGCAAGCTCTCCCACATGAGCTCTCTCTGCAAACATCTTGCATTCCCACAAGGTCTTCAGCTGACTGTGTCTTTAGGTGAACATTTTCCTTCTGGGTCGAAGGTCCGGATCCTATCTGTTACTTGGACTATCAGTTCCCAAATCCTAACAGATACATAAGTGAAGTGCAGTGTGTAACACCCCTATACCGGACCGGATCATTGGGTCTAAGTTACGATGTGTTGCATTCATTATCGGAACAACTACGAGCAATTCACATTTAAATCAAACAATTTAATGATAAAATCAAACAATTATACATCTAACATGAAATACAATCATTCTCAAGCTTCATACGAGTTTACAGAAACTCAAATACTATAAAATAATTAGCTATTGCATCTCATATAAAATCTTATGCAATCATAACTAATTCAATAAGATCACTAGCAACTTAACATAACATACCTAGTTTAAAAGCATTTATAGTTCATGTCCAACTAGCCATATCCAAATACTAACATATTCAAGGCAATGAGTATAAACACATAATTATATTAGCATAACATACCTAGTTTAAAAACATTCCCACACGCACACTCGTGTGATAAATATATTAGTATATATTAATAATATATTTGATTAAGTTAGTGTCATAAGTTAATTCAGCATCAATTCAATGTCACAAGTTAATTCAACACAAATTCTATATCGATAATAACATTATGATAAAAAATTTTAATTTATGTTTTAAATTTATAATTTCTACATGTATTCGGATAGGATTTAGAAATCCATTCATTTCCTTTTTAAGATGGGTGGCTGAAAAATGTCCGTTTGAGACGAAACAACTATGGACGGTAAGGGAAGCATTTTCCATGAGAAAACAGGACAAGTTTACTCATTATTTGCGTTGATTGACTTATAAGAGGTAGCTGAAGAATTCATGGCATCGGGACAAACTTGGAAGAAAGTGTGGGCAAATTAAGAATGGCTTGAATTAGCCCTCCCTCCAAGATTTTTTAGATACAGTTAATTTTACCATTTATTTCTCTCTTCGCAATTAATATTTTGTTTGGTAGGAAATGTGGCTAAAATAACCCGAAAACACATCTTCCTTTGTGTATCTTTTAACTGCCATGCAATGTTTGAGTACTCGATAGATGTGACAAGAATAAGGTTGGACCTATATTAAATAAATTATTATTTATAAGGTAAAATTAAAATTAAAGAAAATTGTGTTTATGGTCTTTTTTAATCTATTATATTTATAAAATTATTATTTTAATAAATAAATTTTATGTTAGAAATAAAAAATAGATATTCATTTATTTATAATTTTGTATATATTTTTTATAAAATTTTAATAATTTTTTAATTTTTAAAATTAAGACTAATTTGATATAATATTTAAATTGTGAATTAAATTTATTTATTTTTTAGAAGTAGGAACAAATTGATAAAACCTATAAAAATTTAAAGGATTGAATTTATTATATTGATAAAAGGACCTCATCAATATTCCCTTGGTGATTTAACATAGTGATTAAAATATTAAATTTAGATAATCTAAAAATAAAAAAATTAAATCTCACAAACTAAAAAACTGTCACAATTTATATAGTTTACCTTTAAAAGAATTTCAACGAGTTTTAGATGAATTAAGCCTTTTTAGACATTTTAAGATACATTCAATTGTTAATGAATCCAAAAGAAGATTGTCCACTAACCACATCTTTCTTTCTCAGGTAGGTAAGACTGAGGAATTAAAGACCAACTTTCGTTTGACTTTTAAAAGCTTCAAGACTTTTGCTTTAATGAGTGCTATTTGACTCCTTCTCCAACTCAATCCCCCATCTCTTCTCTGCCATGAAAAATCTGGAATAATAACTTCCCACTTCTTTCTTTTGGGTTTCCTTTCCTTCAATTTATACAACCTCAAAATGTGGGTTAAACTTACAAATATTTCTTCAATTCTCTCCCATCTGCTTATCAGCATCAGTCTTGTTGAGGCTTTCATAAGATGCTATGACACTGATAATTTCACCATAAATAGTACCTATGGTAAAAATCGGGACCTTATTCTTGCTTCTCTCCCACCGAATGTCTCTGCAAAAGGTGGTTTCTTCACTGCCAATGTTGGCCAAAACGCCGACAAAGTTTACGCTCTTGGTATGTGCAGAGGAGACTCTAGTCCTGACGATTGTTATAAATGTGTCAATTCTACAATCCACGACCTCGTAGCTAACTGTCCCAACCAGAAGGAAGCCGTTTCATGGGAAGGGCAACCATGTCATGTACACTATGCAGATCGCTCGTTTTATGGAACCCTGGAGGAGCTAGGAAACCCCGAGGCAGGCTATAATACAGGCGACATCAAATCTAACTTAACAGAATTTGATACGGTTTGGGAGAGTTTGATGGACACAGTGGTGAGAAACGCTTCCAACGGCTCTTCTACTCTTAAGTATGCAACCGAGGAAGCAGACTTTACAGTATTCCAAAAGATATATGCGCTAATGCAGTGCACTCCAGATTTATCACACAAGGATTGTGATTCCTGCCTAAGGCAATCCGTGAGTAACTATGAAAGTTGTTGCCATGGGAAGCAAGGAGGTTATGTTACGAGGCCTAGCTGTTATTTCCGCTGGGATTTGTATCCTTTCTATATTACAGCGACCCCATCCTTATCTCCGCCATCCTTATCTCCTCCACCTTCACCTGGTAGTCCTCGCCCGGTTATAAAAGGTATGTAGGCATCTTATACATGACTCATGAGTAAATTGAATTAAATTAAAATTAGAATAAACAAGCATCTTTTCAAAGAAAATGAATTCTAGTAGGTATCATTCTAGAAGAGCTTGACATCCATAAGCAAATAGATTATATATTAAAATAAAATAATTATATCAGTAAAAATGTATCAATTCAAAGATCAAAAGATATTATGGATTCAAATAATTAATTGATCAAAATTTAAATAAAATTTCCAATGCATAATAATGATATATAAGATTTTAAATTTTAAACATAACTTAATAAATTTTATTTTATGTTTACATATATATTATCACATAAATTATCTAAATAAAACGATATATACGAAAGCAAAAAAGGTCAGATTTTGGACCGGGTAGAAGATGGGGATATCATTCATATCGTAAAGGTCATCAAAACTAACGCACATAGGTTGGATAAGGTTATAGCCTAAAAAGTTTTTGAGCCTTTATTTCTGCCTTTTTATAGTAGGTAATTAGAGAACTTAACGAGGATGAGTTATTATTATTAAAGTTTCAATTTTGTTGGCTGAATGTATTGTTTGAATGTTTAAAGTGTTACCCTTTGTTTAAACTATTGCAAGCCTTTTTTATTTTTTTATATGTGTTTTGATTAATAAATTTATATATGTGTTTTGATTAATAAATCGCTATAAGAGATAAATAAATAAATAAAATTCATCACCTAACCATATATATATTTGATTTTTCCATATCTACTCTGCCATAATCTTCACCTTATTAAATACAATAACGAAACATATATAGCAAACTCCGTACCATAATAAATTTGTTCCTTTTAACTATTTCCCACAACTTCCATAGTCAAATGTAATGAATAGTGCATCAAGAAATAACTATCTTCCTCTAATTAATAAATTCACAAACTCCCATTCATATATAAATGAATTTATTGAGTTAGGCTCAATTGCAAAACTTTCATTACATGCTTTTCCTCCCGGCTTAGTTCAAACAACAATTAAAGTCTCTAATATCTCATTACATAGTTTTCTGCTCATCAATTTCACATAAAGTGTAAAACTTGGTCATCACCATTTCCCTAGAATAGGGCTTTTAAGCTCTAATATCTCATGCAGTAGTCTTTCTGTTCATCGATCTCACACAATGTATACTTATACTATCATAATTTTGAAAATTTCTCATTCTCTTCTCATTTTATTAATAACCATTCAGGCTTAACAATATTCAAATTCATTATAAACATGTTTTTACCTTAACTATTGGTTAATCCCTAACTCTACCAATTGTCACAAAAATTAAACTCGAAACCTTTATAAATAAAAAATTTTGTATTTTTAATCCCTATCAAATAAAGATCTAAAAAGAAATAATCAGACATTCAATTTAATTTCATTATTTACGTCCATAAACTTCAAAATAAATAACAGTTCAATTAATAAAAAATAAAGATATAACAATTGATTTATTGGTTGTTATCTAAATTCCAAAACAAAAAGATATATGTGATAAATAAAAAATAGAGAATAAATAATTTAAATTTTAATAATAATATATTTTATCAATGTAAATAATTTTTATAGAATTATTTTTCTATGACCTTTCAACATAATAAATTCTATCTCCTTACATGATCAATAATATTAACAATAATTAAAATAATTCTTGCATGTGAGATAAAATATATAACATGCAACTTAGAGCTAAATGAAAAACTAAATGTCATGTCAAAGTTATTTATTTTCCTTCATATTTAAATTTATTAATTAATGTTGATGGAATCTTAATTTGATTGACATGAACATTGTTGTTAATGCATGAGGAAATGTTTGAGTGAGTTGACTTGAAGCGCATTATCCTCTAATTTATGGGTTGAGAGAAATTATGAGTAGTTCTAGACATTGTGTCAAAAGAACAGATATAATCAAAACTTATAATAATATTATTCAAAAAAGTTTACTAAATTAATTAATTAAAATGAAATTAATTAATATTTAATAAAAATATTAATTAGAAGAGTCTCAACCACTAAAATTAATTGGTATTTTAGTTTAATAAAGAAATTACCAATTTGTTTTATCTATGTAATTATAAAAATTTAATAATAATAAAGCAATTTTACTTTAATAAGGATTTTAATGTTAATGGTAATAAAATAACTAACATTTTATTTTAATAAAATGAAATCTAATATTAATGGCAATAAAAATTAGGATGAATTAATAATTTTAGACATTATCAAATTATTTATAATTTTTGAGTTGGTAACAGAGATAGAGATGGAGGTAATAGGTATCATTCCGAAAGACCTTAACGTCTATAAGCAACCAAAACTTACTGTTGTTGTTATCTAATTTGTAATTATTTCTCGTTGTTATCTGATATCCTAGACTTGCAAAATTACAAAATTTGTCCAAATATTCATCCAATTTGAGAGCCTTCTTTTCTCAATCCGGCACTCATCTTCGTCTCTGATTGCATTTGATTCAAACGAAAAATTTGAGGCTTTCCTATCTTTTTCATTTGTTGGAACAAAGAAAATCAGTTCCGCTGCTCAAAGTGGTTAGCCAATTTATAAATTGTACATACGAAAGAAAAGCCCCTTAACGAAAGCTTTCATATGGAAAATTTTGCAGGCATCAATCTAACCTACCAAAGCTTTAGGTGCTATAATGACTCGGGTAGTTTCACAACCAGCAGTACATATGGAAAAAACCTTGACCATATTCTCGATTCTCTCCCACACAATGTCTCTGAAAATGGTGGTTTCTTTGAAGCCATTGGTGGCCAAGACTAACAAAGCTTACGCTCTTGGGATGTGCAGAGGAGACTTAATTAAAGATGAGTGTTATAGTTGTGTCAGTTCCTCGGTTCATGATCTCACAGTTAAGTGTCCTCACCGGAAAGAAGCCGTTTCATTG